>NC_048221.1:38114405-38317858 GCF_002007445.2 Ailuropoda melanoleuca | reverse complement strand
GGGAGGCGGTGTCGCTCCCGCTCGGGGCCGGCGGCCGTGCGCGCCGCAACCATGGCGGCTCCTCCTCAGCCGCCCTCCGCCGCCGCCGCCGCCACTCCTCCCAGACAAAGGGAGATTTAACCAGGTGGGGAGGGAGGGAGGGCGCGAGCATGGGAGGGGAGAGGGAAGGAGCCGGCCCACTCCCCGCCGCCGGCCTCGGGCTGCCCCTGCGCGCCCCCTCCAGATCCGGCCCGCGGCTCCCCTGCCGGCCCCCCCAGCCCCACGCTCAAGTCCACAAGTCCGCCCGCTTCCTGCGCCCGCCGCGGCCCTTCCCGGGGCGCCGCCGCCGTCGCCGCCTGCTGTGCGAGGCAGCACGGCCCGAGCCCGGAGGTTGCAGGGTGCCGGTGGGGGCGCCCCGTGCCCTCCCCCGGTCCGTTTCGGTCCCCGAAAAGGGTGGGTGGGTGGTCGCCCGAGCGAAGTTTCCAGTACTGGATTCCTGCGAAATTGCGACGGCTCACCAGCGCCTGTGTTTTCTGTTTCTCCCTCTTTTTCCTGCTCCTTGCCTCTTCCCTCCCCTTTCCCCCACTCCTCGCTCCTCCGAAGGCCAAAAAGACAAGCGAAACCTGCCGCAGACGAAGGCTTTTGGGATTGTAGCGTCTGCACCTTCAGAAACAGCGCTGAAGCCTTTAAATGCAGCATCTGCGATGTGAGGAAAGGCACCTCCACCAGGTACTTGAAGATCTGTGTTAGCTTTTGTTGAAGGGCTTTTTTTTTTTTTTTTTTTTTTTAAGGTTGGGGAGAGGGTGGAGAGCTGTACTTTTCTGCCCTCTTTCCAACTTGTTGATTATGGCTTTTTTGCATTTGGGGGGTGGGTGATGTGTGATTTTGGTTGTGTGTATTTCGTGTTGGGTGCAAAGCGTCGTATTCACTGAATGATTTATGGGAGGGAATTTTTCCAGGTTTTCGTATTATTTCAAACAGGCTGGATTTATTTGACACTTGTATCCATTGGCTTATTGGTATTGGCTCAAAAAGAGAGGAAGCAGTGCTTTTGCTATGGGTTGTAGGACTTTAGACCTTTTATTTATTTATTTTTTTGCCTTGTGTTTTTAATTTGCCTGTCCTGAATTATTTTTTTTTTCTCTGAGCGATTTAGTGGTGGATTATGCTGGTTGTTGTGCTTTTCCTGTCTTGAGCTGCAAATGTCTGTTATTTTCTTGCACTTGAAAATAAATGTTGGGGTTTGATAAAGAAAGTGCATTTTTTGGAAAGCTGAGCTGTCAATTTGTGTTTTTTTCTGATTAGCTTATGCAGAGTGGTGGTGGAGGGCGATTTTGCAAAATGGTGAAATGAATAGGCTGTATTGAAGTTTCTTTGTGTTTAAAGCTTTATTATAATGAAAAGAATGTTGAAAGAATTCATTTTTGTGAAGGTAGTAAATCACATGGAAAACGAGTTGAACTCCACATTGAATGTTCAGATATATTTGGATAGAATGTCAAAGCTGATTTTGTAGTCTTCTGGTCATCTTCTAAATTGAATCTGGAATTTGTGTCAGTGATGTTAGAGTTTGAAGTTAAGCTCTTCTTCATGTCATTTCATGGGAAGGCATTGGGGTATATATGTGGAAGCTAGGGAGGAGTGAGTTTCTAGTGGATCCTTGAAGACTTAAGTTGATTGCCAGAAGTCTCATTTCATGTTATTGGTGGTGGTCCAATATGGTTGTATAGTAGTACTCCATAGTTCTGACTGGATGTTATTCTTTGATTAAATGTGTCCTGTTAGGTTTCATTGCTTTATTTATACGCGGGATTACCTAGGATATTGGGTAACCTAGAGAATATAATTCTGGGATGAATTGATCCAATTACTTGTGGAGCAGTTCTGCGACTTCCACTGACTCTTTAAATAGAGTGCTTTAAATAAAAGTACTCAAGAACTAAAACTATTTCTTGAGAAGTTTTTACAGCAAATTCATGTCAATTTTTGTATTACCATAGAACAGATTTAGTTAAGATAAAAAGCACTTATTGGGAGCTTAATAGATTTGTTTTGTTCTCTGAAACAGGGAATTCCATCAAATGGCATGAAAGTTGAGAAATGTATTTGTTATTTAAAGCAATAGTGATTGTATTTTATTTATGAGTAATGTTTTTTTACGTGTAGAATCCCTCAGAGGCCAAACCTCTTTATTGTGGTTTTGCTTTGAGTGTTACCGTAGATGATGTTCAAGTAAATGACTAGGAAACTCCTAAGAACTTGAGAACTTTACTGGTGAAGACCAAAACCAAATAAAGTTTACATCTGATGTATTGCTGGGAATAATTTATCTTCTAATGAAATGCATTTCAGTTTCTATGTGTATTTAAAAAAAAACCTGACTTATCAACTTTTTGGAAGCATGTGGGAGGTTTTGATTTTAAAAGCAGTAGAAATGTTCAAAAAGTTTTTTCAGAGTTGCAGATGATGGCAGTGAAATTCAGTTTTTTAACAAATAAATTACTAAAAATGAAATATTTTAGAGTCTCTTCAGGAACAGGTTACTTACCTCTTTAAGAGTTTTCATGTAATTTTTTGAGGTCTCTGGTTGAGTAGGATTTGAACACCGATTTCTAAGATCCGAGGATTTAAACTCTTACAAAGTCGTGATATCCTTACATGTCCTGTTTGTTTCATTTTGGTTATTGTCAGTGTTTTGATGTTTGAGATCTATTCTTGAAGTCATTAATTGGAAAGCAAACAACATTTTGACTTTCTTAGGCTATGCGTGGGTTTTATATGGAAGGGTGAATTTCACAAGTCTTCATCCAGGTGTTATCAGGTGTAGAAACTGTTGGTTAATTTCTCTGCCATACTAGCTACTGCTGTGTGATTTTCCTGGGTCTTTTTCTTGTAATGTTTTTGGTACCTGAATGATATAATATTTTCTGTCTTGCATAGTTTTAATCAGATCTGGTATTAATGACAATAGAAAACTTGTTGGGTTTTAGATGCTAAGTAATAGGCAAAAGTTTGTGATTTTAGAATAACTTTTAATAATAAAAGGGCTTTGTTAACGTATTGACTGGTGTAGAAATTGGGTTTTATTGCTCTGAGCTGGTGTCTAGTATTCGTATTATAACAACAGCCTAGCTGGTGGCCTAGCCAGTGGTCATTTTGGAGTTTGTTCATCATTTTTGTCATTGTTGCCATCATCTACCAAGTCATCCAGGGAAGTCAGGTTTTAATTAGTAGTAGGTCCAGTAGGACACAGAACTGTATTCACCCTTTGAGGATAGAATTGGTGTTACTTAATTTGGTGAGAATAACAACTCTTAACCAAAGAACATTTATTAAATTCCTAGGACGAGAAAGATACTGGTCAAGACATTGGCGAGGGGTGGGGGGGTTGGTTAGACTTGTACAACAAGGATGATCAGAATCCAAGTTATAAAGGCTCTAAGAGCAGTATAAATAAAGTGCTATAAGGGAGATTGGAGCAGTCTTGCTTGGGGAATCAATTAGGATGCCTCCTCCGCCTCCCCATTTCTTCTGAAAAGGGAATTGATTTCTACAAAATCACCTGCCTACTTTTCATTGTTATTGCCATGTGTACTTGATATGTTGAATTCTGCAGGTGGATTCATGAAAGTGATTCATAAGGTCTTTTTTCTTACTGGAGCAGCATGGAGCAGAATGAAAGGGAGTCAGATGCTCCTAAGGAACATGTTAAGGGAAGAAGGAGGGAATACTTAATAGGCTACTTGGGGTTCAGGGGGCAGTTGAGATCTATATTGACTGTGGCACTTACGTGGAGGGTCTCTCTGGGTCACTCCTTTTTCTAGCTAACTGTAGCACCCATTCTCTACCCCTTGCTATTTTATAGTTTTACTGAGGTATGATTTACATACTATAGAATTCACTAATTTTAAGTGTAAGATTTATTGAATTTTAGTTGTTTTAAAGACTTGTGGAGCCATCACCACAAACCAGTTTCAGAAGATTTCCATCACATCATCTGGTTTTCTCCTGTCTGTTCTGTGATACAACTTAAGAGCATGGAGGGGTCACCTGCAGCGGGGAAGGTTGCATTCTCACCTTGCTGGGAGAACTCTGTCTTAAGACTTCCAACATAGGAAATAAAGGAGTGTGTATATAAGGTGGCTGTGGGTGGGGAGGAAACAGTATCACTTTCCTAGGTGATAAATAGGAGATAAAGTAGGATTTCCCAGCCTAGTTTGCCAGTCTCATGAAAGATGATACTATCAGCTTTTAGAAGGAAAAACCCCTGCAAATTAACAAATTTACTTAACCTTTATTAAGTTGAAGTTCTAGAGTGTTGAGCGGAGTAACTTCTAGACTCACTGGTAAATATACTTTGCCTGTCTTGCTGCTTCTCTGAATCCAGTGTCTTTGTTGGAAATAAAGATGGTCAAGGCACTGCTGCAGCTCTAGCCAATTAGTGGTTCTTTGATCATAGTTCTGCATTTTGATCTTCAGCTATTGCTTAAACGACACTCACTTGAAAATTGGTAAATTCTTGCTTTGGGTAATTACCATAGAACTTTTTAGTCTTCAGTGCCAGATTTTATCCTGATGTTGGGTTTAAATCATGTTTATTCGAATACCATCCCTTTGAAAAGTGTACTGTTTTTAGAGCTTTTGCAGACAGTAGAAGTGAGGAATTTATTTAGATGTGTAATAAGATTGTGTCGCTTAAAAAAAAGTTGGTACTCAGGATATTGAATTAGAAGTTGGTACTCGGTTCTGTTTGTAAAACGTTTCCCTTGTTCCAGAGCTCCCTCTTTTTTGAAGTTGTAATTTTGGACATTTTCTCAGTAAATTCAGATAGTCTAACAACTCAATATCCCTTGAATAGTCATGAAGTACTTTAGAAGTTTGAGGGGGAAAACATACATAATTAGCGATATGTGAAAGTTCTGATCTTGCTTCAAAAATGCATTGACCTGAGGTAATTTTCAGATACAAAAACTCTGAGAAAGCAGGGGTGGGGTGTACCTAACCTGGAGCAGAGCCATGCCTCTTCCCTATGGTTTCAGATCATCCACCACAGTGGTTTTGCTCCTTAGGTCACATGGGTTTTACTGTAGTGTTTGTCTTTCATAAAATTTCTCCATAAAATACATGGAAAAATTACCTGTCTTCTGAACCATCAAACCTTACCAAACCTTCTGGCCTCGAAGCTGGTAGAGTTTTAAAGACCACTCTTACCCAGAAACAGTGATAATTTATTTTGTATTTGCTATTACATTGGACTTACTGATTTATTGTTAGTGACTTGATCTTATGTATACTTGGTGACCTTAAAGTAAATTACCTGTGTGGTTGTGGTTATTTGACACATTTTTATTGAGCACACAGCCAAATGGGCTCTGGGTATACAGTGGTGGAAAGACAGACAAGGTCCTTGTTCTCATGGAGTTTGAAATACTATGGAGAAGTAGAGAAAATAAGCAATTAAACAGAAAAATAAAATAATTTTGGCCAGTGGCAAGTGTTTTGAGAAGTGAGAGCAGAATATAGAACTATAGAGTGATGAGAACTGGGGGAGTGATGAGAACTGCTTTGTAGACAGCATTGAGGTACACGTTTGCCTTTATAGGCAGCACACATGCTTCTTTCTTTTGGAGCAGGGGGATAGTTACTTCTGTAGGTTATTTCTGTAGTGTCTGTCATTTAGCTCATTGGGTTGGGGACAATTTAGAGTTGGAACCTTTGGGTACAGGCTACTCACCTTTTTCTTAGTTGCATGCCATACACTGAGGCTAGGCCAGCCTACTTGTCAGTATATCCTGTTAGTGGGATGGGAGGTTTGAATGGATTATTGATGTGGCATGCATTTATCCTGTGTTTCTGTCAATGTTGAAGAAATTCCAAGATTAATAAAAACTATTTTGGTAAACTGCAGCTACTTGAGGAAGTTGTCAGCATTAACTCATTCATTAGAACTTAGGTAATAGTGGATCTCTAAATGTCTCCTTTGCAGTTTGAACTAAAACATTCTGCAGTCTCTCTGCCTCTCATTTTCTCTTTGGCTCCCCCATCAGGAATGTTCCCTCTCTCTTTTTTTAGGTAAAGATTTTTTTTTGTTTTGTTTTAAGGTTTATTTATTTATCATTTAAAAGATTTTTATTTATTTTGAGAGTGCGCTTATGCACAGGGTTGGCAGGGAAGAGCAGAGGGAGAGAATCTCAAGTAGACTCTGCACTAAGCAGGGAGCCAGTCTTGGGGCTCAGTCCCAGAATCCTGCGATCATGACCTGAGCCAAAGTCAAGAGTTGGATGCCTAACCCACTGAGCCACCCAGGCGCCCCTTTAAGTAAACTTTTTGAACCATAGCATACCTACAGAGAAGTGCACAAATCATAATTAAAGTCTTGAGGAACCTTCACAGTGTGAACACAATGTGTAACTTGCACCCATATTAAGAAACAGAACATCACCCGGACCCCAGAGTCCATTGTACACTCTTTTTTTTTTTTTTAAGATTTTATTTATTTGACAGTGATAGAGACAGCCAGCGAGAGAGGGAACACAAGCAGGGGGAGTGGGAGAGGAAGAAGCAGGCTCATAGCAGAGGAGCCTGGTGTGGGGCTCAATCCCATAACGCTGGGATCACGCCCTGAGCCGAAGGCAGACGCTTCACCGCTGTGCCACCCAGGCGCCCCCCATTGTACACTCTTAACGGTCACTTCAGCCACTGTCCTATCTTCTAACGCTGGGGAGGAGTTCTCCATGTTTCTGAACTTGGTGTAAGTGGAGTCATACAGTTATATGCACTCCTGGGTCTGGCTTCTGAGATTCATCCATGTTAGTGTGTGCTGTTCTTGTTTATTTTACCAATGCTGCTATTTTATCCTAAGAGTATCTTAGAGCTCAACTCTGCATGTAGACCCTTACACATTCTAGAGATAGGATTTCTCCTTGATATCTTTTTATGACCTATATACTTGAACACAGCTGTCTTCTTTCAGCTGTAGTGTAAATTCACACATCGTTAGGTGTGAGGATAAAACCTGGTGCGTGGAACTTTGTACGGTACCTACGTGGAGTAAGCTTTTGTCTCTCATCAGTTGTAGTGTTTGTCATTTATATTTCAAGTCATTGGTTAAGTAAACAGAAAATTTCCACTATCAGGGAGTCTAACAAATGTTTGAAAAGGTAAGACAATAAAAAGATCTTCAGTGGTGTGAAGCACCCAGTGATGGTAGGCATGGAATGAATGAGTACATGGTAGAGATAGTTGCTCTGTGTGAGTACATTGGGGAAGGCCTCACCGAATCTGGGATTTAAGTGAGGCTTTTATGATTCTTAGATATAGAGTTTGTTGTACAGGCTAATACAAGTTAGTTGTTTGCTTCCTCCTACATCCTTTTCAGCTCTTCCCTCACTTCAGATGTCATCCACCCCTTTCCACATCTCCCCACAGGCTGGTAATTCCCATTTACTATATAGTAACCATCCATCACCACCCTTATGCATGCATGCTCATGACAGTCAAATCCAACTCTTTGGGGGCCTCTCCAGTTGGTCCACTTAAACCCTAGTTCTCATTGCCTTTAAGATAAAGTCCAAATGCTGAGCATCACAAGGGGCTTTTGATTAGTCCTTTCATGTTTCTCTAGAGTTTCTGGAAGCCGACTGCCACCACACCCCATCTGCCCTCCACGTACAGCATGTTTGTGTGTTTCCTGCCAAACTGCTTGTTTCGCAAGCATGGACCATGATATCTCATTTCTATACCTTCATGCCTTCTCTTCCTCTGGATTTTCTCTGAAATGCTTCCCTTCCATGTCCTGCCTCACTCTTTTTTGTCCTTCTAGAAGTCTCAGGAAGCCTTTTCATCGCCTTCCAATCAGCTGTATCTCATCCTAACACTTGAATTGTATTTTTTGATTGCCTCATCCTCCAAATCGTGTATAACACTTGAACAGAATTTTTATTTGATCACCTGTTACGTTTTACCTTTTTTGAGGGCAGGATCTCTCTCTCTTTCTCTCTCTTTTTTCTTTTTAGCTAATTAATTTTAATTTGAGGGAGGGCAGGGGTGGGGACAGAGGGAGAGACAGAATCTTAAGCAGTCTCCATGCACAGCCTCAGAGCCCTATGTGGGACTCCATCTGATGACCCTGAGATAATGACCCGAGAGGAAACCAACATTCTGATGCTTAACTGACTTGAGCCACCCAGGTGCTCCCTGAGGGCAGGACCTTCCTTTTCACAGCTTTATTTTCCTTAAACATCTAGTACAGTGCCTGGCACTTGACAGGGGTTCAATAAATGTATATAGAATAGATGAAGACTAGGAGTTTTGATTGGAATCCCCTTTAAAACTGTTCCAGTTTGAAAATTTTATCTAATAAATATGCCTTCATATTAGGGCTTGAATCGTATGTGTGTAATGTTACCGGTTTAGGGGAAAGTTGTCTTTATGAAGTGTGTCCTTTAAAGTAGTATTCCTGTTTTTCTGGTTTTGTTTTTCTAAACGCGTGCTGGAAATTAAACACAGAGCTTGAGCCTTGGACGCTGTGGGCAGTGCATTTAAAGTACTTCCTGGAGTGGTTCGGAGCTCCAGAGCATTAGCACATTTACCTAAATAATAACGTGATGGTTCCTAATGCTTTTTGGTTGCCCATTTGGTTATTTAAGCAGCCAAAAGTCATAAAAATTCGATAATAAAGTGGAGGATCAGTCATGTGCAAAATCAATTTTAAGGAACTAGATGGGTGTGCTTGTAAGCTGGCATCTGAAGGCAGTTTAAAAATGGGTGCAAAACGTGCTGGGTGTTGTTGGAGATGTTATGCTATCTGTCGTATATGTTCTCTTGTGTTAATATATCTGTAAGTTGGAAGTTGTACCTTGTACATGGAGTATATGTTTTTGAGTAATTTGGATTCTGTTAAATTGAAGTTTTGACTCATTCACTTCATTTATTTAGCTTTAATTTCAATTCCATGCAGTGATTGACAGACTGTTGTGTCAAAGAATTCTCAGCAAAGACAGTACAAGTAAACTACAGTGTTAGAAATCATGAATAGTTGAAATCACAAGCTAAACAGGTGAAATTTTAATTTTTCAATAGGATTAGATACTACTGCTCTCCTTCCCTCTCTGTCAATTTAGAAAAACTATTTAAATGATCCTTTTGTTGAGAAAAGAAACTGGTGGAAGGGATATGTAAAAAAAACCAAAAGAATCTTACTTAAAATTTTATAATTTAAGATAAGCATTAGCAATACATTTAAAGAGGAAGTAGCCTTTGGAGGGACAAGAAATTAAAGGTGATGTCGGATGCCAATTTTATCAGCCTGTATTGGATCTTAAAACCTATTGGAATACATGGTGGTTAGTCATGGAGAAAACAAACCTGCTGACTGCTTTTTAAGAAGAGATCAGGTTTCATAGGTAGGTTATAAGGTTTATGTACTGCTCATTCTTTTCCAGAACTAAAAGTTGTTTAATATCATAAGTCTGCCAGAATATTCAAGGTTTCAAGAAATAAGAATTCAGCTCAAACTGCCTTCAGTCAAAACAAAACAGTTTTGTTGTCTTGGGACGCCTGGGTGGCTCAGTTGGTTAAGTGTCTGCCTTAGGCTCAGGTCGTGATCCTGGGGTCCTGGGATAGAGCCTCATGTTAGGCTCCCTGCTCAGAAGGGAGTCTGCTTGTCCCTCTCCTTCTGCCACTCCCTGCCCCTCGTTCTTGCTTTTCTGCACGTGCGCCCGCTCTCTCAAGTAAATCTTAAAAAAAATTTTTTTTTTTGCTGTTTTACATAATCAATAATGAGAAGAATACCATTTAAATTCAGAGTAAGCTGCAGGAATCCAGACCCCTGTTAGTTGCCCAGTTCCTGGGCCATTCTTCCTTGCCTGGAGGTTGGGGCAGGTAGATTGGCCAAGCCTAACTCATCTGCAGTCTTTCTTAGAGGGAAATGGGACACTTACCCAGGTGGATAGGAAATAGCTACCATAGTAACACACCTTTGTAACTGGGTTAATACTCATATATTCACTTAGAATTTCCAGCTTTAATAAACATGAAGGCTGGAACTCTGTTTATCTGGTACTACCCCAGCATCCTGTAGATTTTTATCATATAGATAAAGGAAAGAGATTATCAATGCATCAGTAAAATTTAAAAATAACTGATGTGTTGTAGGTTATTTTCCTGTATCATTACGTATAGTCACGATTCTCCTTTATTTTGTTGTGAAGGTGGCATTACATGCTTATTATAAGAAGTTTGGGGACAAAACCATAAACAAAGGTCACTTTTATTCTGCCATGCAGAATTATTTTTATTTGTTGACCGATTTATTTATTTATTCGCTGAATCACAAATATTTGAGTAACTGTAGTTTTCCAGGTGCTGTTTAATATGCGAGTTCATTGAATTCTCAAAGTGTTGTAGGTGTTTGTTCCATGTAGGAGTGGGACTATCAGGCAGTGTGTGATACAAAACAAATTGAGTCTCCAGTTTGAAAGACATGCATTCTGACTTGTTGGTTTTATATGGTTCATTTTGGGTTTTTCTTCTACGGGAAGTTTTTTGTGAACACTTAATGGTTTTTAGGATTCCTTTTTGTAGGAAATCTAACATCTGGTTTCCAGTTTTCTTTTTGGGCTGTTTTAATTTGGGGGAGAATGAAAATATATCTTTGAATTGTTAATATCTGTGGTATGATTAACTTTGCTGAAGTCTTTCCTGAATAGACTAAGTGTACAAGGCAATCCAGATTTAATGTTTTTATATTCAATTTGTTTAGAATGGTGGTTCTCAAACTTTAGCGTGTGTCAGTATCACCTGGAAAACTTGCTGAAACACATTGCTTGATTTTCTAGTCTACCCCCCACCCCAACCTTCTGGTTTTTTATTAAGTAGGTCTGGGGTAGGACCTGTGAATTTGTGTTCCTTAAGAGTTACTCGGTGATGTTAGTGCTACTGGTGCTGGTCTAGGGAGCACACTTTTGAGTGCTATTGGTTGGATGACCTTAAATTCTAAGGAGAAGCCAGCCATGTTTCTTTTTTTTTTTTTTTTTCAAGATTTAAAAAAATTTTTTTTTAATTTATTTATTTGACACAGAGACAGCCAGTGAGAAAGGGAACACAAGCAGGGAGGGTGGGAGAGGAAGAAGCAGGCTCCCAGTGGAGGAGCCTGATGTGGGGCTCGATCCCATAACTCTGGGATCACTCCCTGAGCCGAAGGCAGACGCTTAACGACTGTGGCACCCAGGCGCCCCACCAGCCATGTTTCTTAATGAAGCTGGAGATAATTTTTGATGTTTGTTATGGAAAATTTATGTCTTGGCATTTCAGAGTGAATTTAAGAGAAGTGATATACATTTATGTTTTTAACCTAGAGCTGGCATTAGAGGTGATTTCTTAATAAATACATTGTGTGAAATATAAGAATATTTATAAATTGGGGGGCCATATCAACTAAACTTGTATCTTTTACATTGTAAAATCACATATTGTCTTGTATTATTAACGTGCGTGTTGGATTTCAGATATATGTGTTTTAAAAAGCTGTTTCTTTGCAACATATGTTAGAACCAAGTTTTATAGTCAGTAACGTTTCAGTAAAATGTTGCCAAAGAATATGAATAGTTAATAAAAGAACTACAAATTAAGTCAGGAAACATGAGAAATACATAATCTTCCCATTACTTAAACACAAAACAACATTTTTGGCAAGTTGTATTTTAAAGACAAAATTTTTTAGGGAGTCTAGGAAGAAGTGGACATTGTCACAGACCCTTGGTGGCTGGGTAAGTTGCTTTAACTTTTCTGAAGGCCAGTTGGTGTCAGCTCCTTTTAAAAATATTTGTACCTTGTGACCCAACAATACTTCTAGGAATTAGTGTGATCTGCATATAAAAATTTCTGTGTGAGCATATTAGTTACATCATTATTAGAACAAAAAATGACTGGCTGGCTGATGAACTCACAAGTGTTGGTACTGTGCTGCATGAGGGGCAGGTCTTTCGCTAACACCACAAGGGTCTCTGGCCCAGAAAGTGGAGTTCAATAGTAATTCTTGCTGCAAGTTAAAAAAAAAAAAAATTACCTACATAGAAATCAGGGAATTGTTAAAAACTAGGCAATAGTTACAAATATTTTGCAGCTCTTAAAAATGTTTTGGACTCTTTTATACATTTGTGATAGGAATGTGAAATGATAAAATCACTTAGGAAAATAGTCTGGCAGTTTCTTGCAAAATTAACCATATACTTAGTATATGACTAGTAGTTGCATTCTTGGGCATTTATCCCAGAGAAATGGAAACTTAAGTTCACACAAAACCTGTTAAGAAATGTTCATAGCATGGGGTCCCTGGGTGGCTCAGTCATTAAGCGTCTGCCTTCGGCTCAAGTCATGATCTCAGGGTCCTGGGATCACGCCCCACATCGGGCTCCCTGCTCAGTGGGAAGCCTGCTTCTCCCTCTTCCGCTGTGTCTCTCTCTGTCCAATAAATAAATAAAATCTTAAAAAAAAATGTTCATGGCAGCTGTATTTGTAATACTGTATAACTGGAAATAACCCAAATGCCCTTCAGTAGGTGAGTGGTATAGTCATACCACATGGAATACTACTCAGCAATTAAAAAGGAACAAACTCTTGATACATACAACAACTGGCATGGATTTCAAGGGCATGATGCTAAGTGAAAAAAGCCAATCTCTAAAGGTCACACACTGCACGCAGCCATTAACATTTTTGTAATAAAATTAGAACAGATTAGCAGTTGCCAAGGATTAGGGCTGATGGGGTATGACTGTAATGGGGTACTGAGAGGGAAAGTTTTTGTGTTGATGAAATCTAATCTTGACTGTGGTGGTGGTTAAATGAATCTGCACATGTGATAAGGTGACATAGAACGGGGGGCGCCTGGGTGGCTCAGTAGTTAAGCGTCTGCCTTCGGCTAAGGGAGTGATCCCAGAGTCCTGGGATCCAGCCCCGCATCGGGCTCCCTGCTCCACTGGGAGCCTGCTCCTTCCTCTCCCACTCGTCCTGCTTGTGTTCTCTCTCTGTCAAATAAATAAAGTCTTAAAAAAAAAAAAAGTTACATAGAACGGTAAGCACACATCCCAATGTCAGTTTCTTGGTTTTGATATAATTCAGAGGATGCAACCCTGTTGGGAAAACGGGGTGCAAATTATATGGGACTTTGTACTATTTTTGCAGCATCCTGTGAATCTGTAATTATTTCAAAATAAAACGTTAAGTTTTAGAAAGAATATGTAATAAAGGGAAATGTTCATAATATTAGAAAAACAAGTTTCAAAATGATAAAACAATATCCCACTTCAATATTTCATACCACTTAATTTAATATATATACCTGGAAGTAATGAGTGATCAGAATACTCTGAACAGTGTGGTGGATTCTTTTGTGTGTGTATTTTTCTGTATTTTCTGTAGTGTAGATGAGTTGGTATCACTTCCGTAGTTGGAAAAGCCAATATTCATAATAAGTTCTAATTCTGGAATATTGAAATTTAAATAACATTTTACATTGAGATTGTAAAGTTTTGTTAATATTGGTTACACTAATTTAGCATTTAAACAGCTATTAGCTGAGATTGGAGAATATATTTATGCTCTAAAACATGTTGTGTTTGTAAATTTAAAGCTGTTTTGTGCTCTTGGTATTACAAATGTCCTGTATGATGTTCTAACGCAGTGATGTCCAATGTAAGTATATACACTGCAAGCCACATGAAATTTTAAACTTTATTAGCCACAGTGAGAAAGTAAAAAACAGGTGAAATTATTACAATTTTATTTATTTATTTATTTGTCAGATAGCGCAAGCATGGGGAGTGGCAAGCAGAGCAGGCGGAGGAGGCAGAGCAGGGAGAGGGAGAAGCAGGCTCCCTGCTAAGCAAGGAGCCTGATCTGGGACTCCGTCCCAGGACCGAGATCATGACCTGAGCAGACATTTAACCGACTGAGCCACCCAGGCATCACTAGGTGAAATTATTTTTAAAAATTTATTTTGTTTAATCATTATACCCAGAATACTACCATTTTAGTATGTAATTAGTATAAAATTGCAGTGAGATATACATTCTTTTTATCATACTAGGTCTTCATGATCTGGTATGCATTTTAAAATTATAGCACAACTAAGTTCAGACTAGCCACATAGCCACATGTGGCTGCCATATTGGAGAGTAGTAGTTGTAGTTGAGAGCCAAGGCTTTGGTGTCAGACCTAAGTTTGAGTAACACCAGCTCTGTCATTTGCTAACCTGGTGACCTTGGGCAGGTTACTTAACCTTGTGTTGTAGTGTTTCATTTGTGAATACTAACTTCTCCGAAGGGGTATTAAAAGGATTAAGTGGGTGAGTGTAGCAGCTTGGCACAGAACCTAGCACAGGATGCATACGGTTAAAAATAATAAAGCTGTTGATGGATTAGGCTGTATTGGATTGAATGACTGATCATGCTAAAAGGCACAACTGATTTCTTAATAATATTACTAGTGAAAAATTCATAAGTAGTACATGAGATAGTCTTTGTTTTTCAGAATTGAACTTTTGGGACCTAAGTTTTAAATGATGATGGAATAAAGGGACAAATATTTGAACACTCATGTGCAATGTATTGCACCAGGCACTTGAACATTTAGACTGTAAATCTTAAGATGATATTCTCAAATACTATGTATTTGCATAGCACTTTACATTTACCATACCAGTTTTTTGTCTGTTTTCCCAGTGTAACACTCAAAGCAATTCTAAGATAGAGTTGTTATTCCAGCTTTCACAGTTGAGGAAGTTGAGACTCAGAAAAGTGAAGTAACTTAGTTGATTTCATACTCGGTAGAATAGAAGAAATAGAAAGGTGACATAATTAAATGGACAAATTAATATGGAATCAAAGTGTTTTAACTGCATTCTTTTAATTCCTTCCCTTCCTCCTTTGCAGTCTCAGGGGAGAACACTTTTCCAGGGCCATTTAAATTAGATAAGGGCAATAATACAATGTCCACTTCGTTTCTGAGATTATTAGCTTAATCGTATCATCTACGATGTTAAAGGTTAACATAAGCCTGTATAGGTTTGGTGATTTATTTTGCTTGTTGTGATGTTTCTCTTTAGAACGTTGAGTTTTTCTCACTCTGTCTCTTGATAAAATATACTCATGAAAATGGGCTGAGAGTATGCAATATATGTTGACTGTCTTAAAATCACCTTTGAAGTACTGTTTATCACTTGACTCAGAAAATTACACAATTCTTTGAAAGAACATGGCATGCCACCATTAAAATCAGCAGTCAGGGGCAGCAGTGAGTTTGTGAATGATTGACTCTCCCAAGGCAGTAGCGCCTGGGCAGAGTCTGATGGAGCACATATAATTAGGCGTTTGGTCTCTGTGTTCTAATATGTAGATTCTGCTTTCGTTGTATGCATTGCTGTGTTTATTTGTGGGGTTTTTCCTCCAGTTAAGAAAATTGAGGGAATCACAGGATACCTAATTTGTTGAGTACTTCTGGGACAAAGTGTATGACAGTGAACTCATCCTGACATGTACTTTTGGGTGTGCATCATTGAAGTATATTTATAAGAGGGGAAGTTGCATTTTGGTGCTCAAGACAGGAATGATAATGGGGGGAGGTGAGTAGGTAGAGTGTTCTTTGTCTCTTGGTTCCCCCCCCCGCCCCCGCTCAGCATAATGCACTTGGCAATGCCTCTCCTTTTGTCCACCCAACCTATAAACATTGTACAAAGAACTCCTCAGAATTCTATATGAAGAACTCATTTCTGATCTCAGTGAATCTTAGCAACATGAAATTCTGCAGTTAGTGTGGTTTTTTTTCTTTATTGAAGGGTTGTGAGGATTGTGGAGTGTGGCTTTCCAGACTGACTGAAATTCGGTGTAATTATGTTTCAAAGATTTTTGTTTTTTCTCGGTGCTTAGGATGTCTTAAAAGTTTTGCTGTACACAGTCTCTGCTTACTGCAATTATATTGTGAATAAAAGCTTTAAAAATACCACATTAGAAGATATTATGTATGTACAGATATATATGCCAGGTTGGGATTTTAAACTGTGGTTTGCAGTTAATTGAAGTTCCCTGAAATTCACAGAACTGGATGATTTGTCTCCTCCAGTTATAAAATAACTGTGATTTATGTCAGTTTTGGCAGTTTATAATGTAATAATGAAATGACTCTTAAATGTCACGATGCCACATTACTTGTCTAAAGTATATTGAAAATAATTTATTTGTAATGTCTCACTCCTCCACCCCCAAGATATGTCAGTAGATATTTATACATTTCAGAATCTCTGAATAGGAACGCTTTATCTGTTAAAACTTTTTGGCAAGAGTATGTGTAGTTGAAATTTCCTATTTAAGTTATAGTTAATGTCTTTATTTTGAATTCCTTCATTTATGGACTTAAAAATCTTTGTCTCTCTCTTTCCCAGTCTAAGAAATTAAACTCATCATAGACTGACCAAAACACTAGATTCAGTTACTCTCCTGTTACACGGATCTTTAAGATAAGGGCTTTATGTCAAAACACCTGGTGTGGAAGGTGTATTAACTACAGGCAGGTGTACTACAGCCCTACGGGTATTCTTAGTCTTTTGTTATTTAATTAAAAGAAAGAGAGACTCCGGTGCTTCCCTTTTCTTTTTTTTTTTTTTTAAAGTTTGTATTACTGAAATAGTTAATACTGTGTCATGCCCCAAGGCAAAGCTTGGTTCTAATAGAACAGGTGTACATTTGCACTTTTTCATGCTTAGCATTTATTGAACAACTGTTATTGAGGGAGTATGTGTAACACAGACTAGAAGGAGCTTCATTGGGTAAGAGGAAGAAGAGTGGGACACACCTCATTGAAGCCTTCATCAGTAACCTGCTCCCAGCCCAATAATAATGTTGATAAGGGCCAACATTTAACCGACATTTAACAAGCAGGCACTATATTAAGCCTATTTCATGCATTTTCTCATTTAATTCTTTTAAGGGTATGATATATATCTCCATTTTACAGATAGCAAATTGAGGTTTTAAGTTTACATTCCCAGCCTGAGTTTATATAGCACAGTTGCACTTGACTCGGATCTTTCCAACTTTACATTCATATTATTTCTAATAAGTTTTTTCTGAAAATGATATTGCCATCTATACAGCCACCAGTCTGTAGATATCACTTTAGACACCCAACTATAGCAGTCAGATATCAGATTCTGTTGCTTTATTCCTTCTGTATCCCTATTGCTACCACCTTAATTTAGGTCCTCATTATTTCATTTTTTAGTTAAGTGTGAGCTTCGTTAATTGCAAATCTCTACAATATAGACCTGCACCTGGACTGTTGCAGTAGCTTTGCTCAGCCAGGTGTGTTCAGTGATTTCTCTAGAAAACAGAGATCACGTAGCTTGTCTGCCTAGAATCCTTGGTTGCTGCCTTATTGCCCGAGGAGGTATTGCCTTGTCTCCTTAAATGACCTGCGAGGCTCAGCATGGTCTGGCTCTGTCCTACCTACCAGCTCATCTTTGCCATTTCTTACCATGCACCTTCTGGTCAAACTTTTGTTCCCGCAGCATGTTCTCTCATGTCACCGTGTTGCCTGAAGACTTTTACAAAACTCTTAGTGTTACTTGGTAAAAGCTGCCTTTAGATGTAAGACCCAGCTCTTGTCAACTATTCTGGGAAACTTCTTGATTGCTTTTTTCTGTGATCATTGAAGAACTTTGTGTATTTCATTTTGTAGTGGAATTTCTTGTTTACATTTTTGCCCCCAAAATAAATTTGAAGCCCACGTGGGCAAGGGTAGTGCCCCTGACACACTGTTAAATCTTCAGAGGCAGGGTCTTAATGTGCTGCTGCTTTTGTACACTTAGGTGTAACTTTTAAAATGTAGTCCATTCTCCCAACCTCTAGTTTTAAAGTGTTTCCTTTTTAAAATAATGTCATATCAGTTAACCTTTTCTGCAAATAGGGTATGTCCATTAAAAATTTTAAAAAGCACTTGATGGGGCGCCTGGGTGGCTCAGTCGTTAAGCTTCTGCCTACGGCTCAGGGCGTGATCCCAGCGTTATGGGATCGAGCCCCACATCACTCTCCTCCGCTATGAGCCTGCTTCTTCCTCTCCCACTCCTGCTGCCTGTGTTCCCTCTCTCGCTGGCTGTCTCTGTCTCTGTCAATTAAATAAAGAAAATCTTTCAAAAAAAAAAACACTTGATGAATGACTTGGAAATACTGCCAGCATTCGTTTACTTCCTCTCTTTAGTTACTAATTTTACCCTTTGCATGGTCTGTTAACATTAGGTCCCTTTATTACCTCCCTTTCAAGTTCATACCTGCTCCTCTGCTCACAGCTGAGACAACAGTTTATTGCAAAATAGAATTCTTATGAACCAGTGTCTGTTTTAAAAAGGTTCACCTTCTCAGGAGAACTAAAAAATGTCTTTTTCTTTAACATTCCATTTTGTTCTGTGCTTGCTGGCCTAAGGTTTTAGAAACAGCTATCTTGAAAGGTTTGTAGAACAGTGACTAGAGTGGTCTAGATGCAGTGTGGCTAAAGCAGAAAAAGTATTAAAATTGACAAGATCATGAAGTCTATTTTTCTTGGAAACTTTACAGCTGAATAGGACTCAGAATGGCTGGAGTTCTCTTAGCAAGGGATTTTCAAGAGGTGGGCTGGAGAATGTTTTAACTATCAGTAATTTAGCTATTGGTATTTTATCTATTATATTTCAGGATTGAAATCCTAATGATCTTTCCCGTTCAGTTTTTTGTAAATGAAGCCTCTTAATTGTATATCAGTATTTTCTTTTCCTTCTTTTTTTTGGGGGGGGGTTATTTATTTATTTGACAGAGAGCGTGCATGTGCATGGGAGGAATCGAGCGCATAAGCAGGGGGGAGCAGCAGGCAGAGGGGGAGGGAGAAGCAGTCTCCCCACCCAGCAGGGAGCCCAATATGGGGCTGGACTCCAGGACCCTGGGATCATGACCTGAGCAGAAGGCAGACGCTTAACTGACAGAGCCATGCAGGCGCCCCGTATATCAATATTTTCAAAACTCATTGATCTGATAACGAATTTCATGAAAGAAGATACATCTGATGAGTTGAAATGTTCTGGTAAATAAGAATTTGTGACACTTTAAATTAATCTGGTAGCTATTAATAAGCATTTAATTAATGGAACCCAAACTTTGAGAATATATAAATTCTCAATGAAGATAGAGACTAATGCTGAACTGCAAAGTTGGCTTCTAATGAGATGTTACATGCAAATTTACAAAATCCATACCTAGTTTTAAAAACATTTGCAAACAGGAAATGTCCTATACAAACATGAATAAGTTCAGTACACAGCAACTATGTTGATCCCTAACTGGGGATCTTCTGCTAAATTTACTGTTGGGCTTAATCCTATTAAACCAGCTAATGGTAGCTTGATGAATCATTGTGATCCTCTTGTGGTTTTGAAAGGTGTATTTTCAGAATTAATTTTATTAATAACATACTCAGAAAATTGTGTAAAGATATTGCTTTGTTTTTCTCAGTGACCAGTATAATCGTTTTGCAATCACCAGAAGTTTGTTTCCAGTTCATTGATTTTTGTCAAGTAAATAGGTCTAATTATGTTTTTCTATTCCTCCTTCCTTTATCCAGGCCCTGTAGTTTTATAGGAAATAATGTTTTAGAAATGAGAGTTGTATTTATAACTCTTTTTCAAGCGTCTTATTCATAAGTGAAATTTAAATTTACAGTAGTTTTCTCCAGAGTCTTAGTAGTAGTGTGTTGAAGTGGGAAATCTTTCAAATTCTAACATAGCGACAAATATATCTTGGCTATTTTTGTGTCATTTTACCTTTTCTAACCCTAGTGCAAACAAACAGATTTTTCGGGAAAGAGGTGTGAGCTAAACTTCTAACTTGGACTTCGTGGTGATTTCTGCTACTTAGTCTTTCATTGTGAAACTCTCTTACCTTTATGTAATTGAGCAAATCTATCTAGATTGTAGAAAGTAAGATACAGAATGTGGTTTTCTTGTGTTTTTATTTTTTTCTTTCCTTTAAATAACAGGCCTTTGGGCTGATTGATTGTAAGAATATTTGTAGTTTGCAAATAAATCAAAACTTTTTCTGGAAGTCCATTCTGGAGGATTGTAATTTGACCTTCTGTTCAGCAAATATTTGTACTAAATTGTGGAATACTATTTATTGTATACGAGTGAACACATTTTTAAGTCTTAACACTTCAGAATCAAGAAAGCAGTCTTTTTGGCCTCCTCTGCCTCTCTGTTTTGCAGCAAAGAGCAGCATAAGGATGATGAGTGCAGAGCAGTTAGTGCCATTTTCACTTGAATTTATATGATTTAGACTTTCTTTATGTAACCCGAAAATTAATTTTAATCATTAGTTTAAACCTGTTCATTACCACCCTGCCCCAGCCCCAACAAACAAACCAACCAACCAACCAACCCAAGCCCTGGAATTTAAGAGTCGGTTTACTTTTCTTTCCTTACATCTGGCTTTTTAAGACTCAGGGATTCAAAAGTAGTGAAAGAAGTCCCACCTCTCCCTGTGTCCAGCCCCACATAAACTTTTAGATTGTATGAAGCAAGAAAGGGCTAACAAGAATATTGACCTTTAAGTAAACTTAGCTTGGCTGTGTTTTTTGCTTTTCACATCTTTTCAAATATTTTGGACATGAAAACATTTGGACCAGATACTGGTGTGGAGATCAGGAAGAAGAATAAGATTTTACTCTGCTATAGGGAATATAAGAGATAGCATAGTGACCCCAAAATTACATGAAGTTGTAAACAAGTTAGATTTATGAACTCTTCCAGCCATCAGGAAAACCACTTTATGCCTTGGTGAGACCCTGATGGTACTGATTGTTTCTGAAAAGATGCATGTTATAATTTATGGGGGGGGTGTGTGTGTGTGTTTGTGTGTGTGTGTGGGCACGTGCATGTGTAATGGTAATTACGGTATTGATACTAAATTTACAGCTAAAATGTTAGGCTCTATTGCCAATTAAAATTACCAGGAATGAAGATAGAACATTTTGAAAATATTTAAAAGCTAGTGAGAAAATACTTTGCTGTAACAAAAAATGACGTATTTGTAGCACTTCTAAAATACGTTCTTAAATAGAACTAAACAACTATAGATTTGATCTCATTTTTAAAAATTATGTATAGTAAAATACATAGATTAATTCATTCGGTAATGCACAATTTCTCTATTAATCCTCTCAGAAAAACTAAAAAGTATTGTACTGTAATCAGGAGAAAAAGCACATCTTGCTTAATTTTAATTGTTTAATCTGGGTTTATGAGCTTTATTAAAATATAATTGGTCTATAAGATACTACATGTTGAAAGAATAACCTGGGAAAACTACCACAAATAAGGTAATTATATCTGTCGCCCCACAAAATTTTCTCTTCCCCTTTGGTAATTCCTCCTACCCTTTTCTGTCCTCAGTCGACCATTAATCTGCTTTCTGTAACTACACATTAGTTTGCATTTTCTTCAATTTTGTATAAGTGTGATCCTACAGTATGTACTTTTGGATTTTCCTTTGGTTTCTTTCAATCACTGTGCTTATTTTGAGATTCATCCATCTTTATCCCTTTTTACTGCTGAATACTATTCCATTGTATGCCTCTTTTGCTATTTATTTATCTTTTCACCTGTTGATGGACGTTTGAGTTCCAGTTTCTGGCCAGTACAAATAAAGCTGCCTCGTACATTCCTGAACAAGTCTTTGTGTAGACACATACTTTCATTTCACTTGAGTAAAGTAGTGGAGTCACTGGGTATGTTTAACGTTTTAACAAACTGCCAAACTGTTTTTTTACAGTGGTTGTATATTTAAAATTCCCAAAGTAGTGTGTGAGAGTTCCAATTCCACATTTTTGCCAGCCGTGATGTATAGTCTTTTTAATTTTAGGCAAGTAGATGGTGTCTGATGGTATCTCATTGTGGTTTTGTATTTTCCTAATAACTAACAACGATTGTTATTTTCATGTTCTTATTTGCCTTTTTTTTCTTAAAGTTTTTTTTTTTCATATCTTTTACCCATTTTTAAATTTGGTTGACTTATTGAATTGTGAGAGTTCTTTATTCTAGGTTCAGATGTTTTAAAAGTCTGTTGAACACTAGATGAAGTCTAATTTGTTTTTTTCTTTTATAATTTTTATGTCATATTTAAGAAATCTTTGCCAAACCCAACATCACCAAGGTTCTCTCAGATTTTTGCTGTAGGAGTTTTATAGCTTTAACTCTTATATTTGGGTCCTTAGTCTATTTTGAAGTGATATTTGTATACAGATTTGTAAGGGTGAGGTAAGTTGGTTTTTTCTTTTTTCTTTTGTTTTTTTAACATATGGCCATCCTATTATTCTGGCATCATTTATTGGAAAGATAATTCATTCTTCATTAAATTGCCTTTGCTACTTGGTGAAAGTCAGTGGACTGTATATTTGATGCTGTTTCTGGACTCTGTCTTGTTCCGTCAATCTCTTTGTCTTTACACTGGTAGTATACTGTCTTAATGTTGTTTTGTAAGGTCTTGAAATCAGGGAGTATAAGACTTCTAATATTGTTCATTTTCAAAGTTACTTTGGCTCTTCTAGATTCTTCGTATTTGTATATAAATTTTAGAATCACCTTGTCAATTTTTAAAAAGATTTTTATTTATTTATTTATTTGTCAGAGAGAGTGGCAGGCAGAGGGAGAAGCAGGCTCCCCACTGAGCAAGGAGCCCAACGTAGGACTCGATCCCAGGACCCACATGCTTAACCGACTGAGCCACCCACGCATCCCCACCATGTCAATTTCTACAAAAAAGCCTGCTGGGATTTTTATTGGAATGCACTGAATTTGTAGAAAACTGATATCTTAACTACATTAGATTCAGTGTTCCAATCCCTGAAGGTGGTGTAGGTCTCCTTTAGGTCTTCTCTCAGCAGTGTTTTATGTGTTTTAGTATACAAATCTTGCATATCTTGTGTCAAAATCATCACAAAGTGTTTCACATTTTTGATACTTTATAAATATTTCTACTTTAAAGATTTCAATTTCTGGTTTTTAGTTGATTTAAACAAATAGTTATTTTTGTATGTCATGTACTGCATCTTTGCTAAACTTACCTATTCTAGCAGCTTCTTGTGGATTTTGCAGTTTTTTTCCATAGATGATCTTATCTGTGAATTAAGACAGTTTTACTTTTCCAATTTGGATGCCTTTTATTTTTCTCCTGCCTACTAAATGGCTTAACTCTTCAGAACAGAGTTGAATAGAAGTAGTAAAGAGTTGAGATCCTTGCATTGTTCTTGAGTTTTAAGGGAGTAAAGCATTCAGCCTTTTACTGTTAAGTATTAGCTGTAGTTTTTGGTAGGTTGAGGAAGTTCTTTTCTAGTTTGCTAAGAGTTTTTAATTAAGGAATAGATGTTGGATTTGTCAAGTACATTTCCCTGCTCTGCATCCCCTGCAGCTTTTAAAACAGTCATACGGTTTTTCATATTTAATGCTGTGAATTACATTGGTTGATTTTTGGAATTCTAAACCATCCTTGCATTCCTGGGAAAAATCCTACTTTGTCATGATGTATTCTCTTGGCAGTAATACACTTTAGATTATTTTTTTAAAGATATTTGCATCTGTACTTATGAAAGACTTTGGTCTAGTTTTCTTACATTGTAATGTAGTTGGTTTTGTATTTAGACTGATGTGGCTGTCATAGAATAAGTTGGGAACACATAATTTTTCTTCTCTTCATTTTTCTGGAAGAGTGTGTATAGAATTGGTATTATTTCTTCTTTAATGTTTGTTAGAATTCACCAGTGAAGCCACCTGGGCCTAGAGTTTTCCCTACGGAGGTTTTAACTATAAATTACATTTCTGTAAGTGTATGAGAATCCTTAGATGATTTGTTTCCTCTCAGATGAGCTTTGACAGTTTGTGCCTTTCAAGGAATGTAGGAATTTCCCATTATTGAAGTAAAGCTGTTGATAATATTCCCATATCATCCTTTATTAATCTGTAGCAGCTATTAAGAGGTTACCTTTCTTATTCCTTATTGGTGATATATGTTTTCTCTTTCTGATTTTATTTATCTCAACAAGATTTGGATTTCATTGCTTTTTATTTGTTTTTCTTGTTTTCCGTTGATTTCAGATCTGGTCTTTATTTTGCTTGAGTTTCATTTGCTCTTCTATTCCTGGTTTTGTAAAGTATCAGTGCGGTCATTGATTTGAGAACTTTTTTTTATGTATAGGCATTTGATGCTATAAATTTCCTTCTCAAGTAAGTACCACTTTAGTTACAGTCCATAAAATTTGATAATGTATTTCATTTTCATTTGATTCAAAATATTTTCTGATTTTTTTCCCCTCTTTTGGCTGATGCATTATTTTGAATTTTTGCTTCATTTCCAAATATGTGAGGATTTTCTAGTTATCTTGCTGTTTTTTACTTCTAATTTAATTTTTCCACTTTCTTATTAGATGGATAAACATCTAGAATTATGTCTTCTTGAGGATTTGAGCCCTGTGTCATGAAATCACCTTTATCACATAATTCTTTGGCTCTGATACTACTTTGTCATATATTAAGTAGATTCAATAAATGAGTAGCGTTAGCATGATGTACCTTTTCCCGTATTTGTGTCTGTATTTGACATGGATTTCGTATAGCCAGATATAATTAGGTTTCTTTTTTGTAGTTAAATATCATAGTCTTTGCCCTTTTTAAAAGACCATTTACATTTAAAGTGATTTTTTATATGATTGGTTTTAAATCTGTCTTGCTGTTTGTTTTCTATTTTTCCTACTCATCCACTTTCCCCTTCTGGCATCTTTGGCTTAGTTGAGCGTTTCTTTAAAAAATCCAGTTTATATCCTTTCTTTTTAGCTGTAACTTTTGGTTTTAGTTGTTGCTTTAGTATGCATCTTTAACATCACAAATTATCCTCTAGAGATATACTTCTTTACATGTCTGGTTGACCTTTGAACAACTTGGGGGTTGGGGTGCCGATCCTATATGTAGTTGAAATCCACATATGAGTCCCCCAGAACTTAAATACTTAGAGCCTGCTGTTTACAGGAAGACTTACCAATAACATAAACAGTCAATTAACATATTTTGTATGCTCTATATATTATACAGTGTATTCTTGTGATGAAGTAAGAGAAAAGAAAATACTAAGAAAATCATAAGGAAGAGAAAATATACTTAAAATACTGTACTGTATTTTTTGGAAAAAAATCCACTTGTAATTGGACCTGTGCAGTTCAAACCATGTTGTTCAAGGGTTGTCTGTAGTATAAGAACCTTAGAGTAGTATGCTGCCACTTTTCTATACCTAGCCTTTCTGTTGTTAGTGCTGTTGTAATCCTCCATAATATAATTTTTATGTAGTACTTATTTTTTAAAGAGATTGCAAAATGTAATAAAAGAAATCTTTTATATTTTCCCACATATTTACCATTTCTGGTGCTCTTCATTCCTTTGTGTAGATCCAAATTTCCATGTGGTTATATTTTCCTTCTGCCTGAAGAACTTCCTGTAACATTCCTTATAGTTCGTGTCTGCTCGTGATGGATTCTTTTGTTTTTTGTTTCTCAGTTTTTATTTTGCTTTTCTTCTGATAACAGCTTTTTGAAGATACAACACGTATATAATACAATTCATCTATTTAAACTGTGCAGTTCATTGGTGTTTAGTATATTCACAGAATTATGAACTGTGGCCTCATTTCATCACCCCCAGAAGGAATCCCCTACTTTTTAATTGTCACTCTCTGGGGTGCTCCCACTCCCAGTGCACACAGCCATCCCTAGTCCTAGGGAACCACTGATAACTCTCTGTCTAAAGATTTGGGGTTCTCTGTATTTTGTATAAATGGAATTAGATGACATGTGGTCTCTTGTGACTGGGTTCTTAAACTACTGTAATGTTTCTAAGGCTCACCTTGGAAACTTGTACGTTGTAGCATATATCAGTATCCAGTCCTGTTAGTAGCCAAATAATATTCCATTGTATAGGTAAACCACATTTTGTTTATTCAATTGATGGTTATTTGGAATTTTTCCACCTTTTGGCTATTAATGAATAATGCTTCCATGAACATTAGTGTATACATTTTTGTATGGATACATGTTTTAATTTCTCTGGGGTATATACCTAGAATTGGAATTGATGGGACAAATGGTAACTCTAACCTTTTGAAGTTTACCACACTGTTTTCTAAAGTGGCTGCACCATTTTATATTACCAATGTGTATGAGGCTTCCAGTTTCTCCTCCTTGTTTTGAAAGGTGTTTTCAACAGGTATAGAATTCTAAGTTCAGTTATTTCTTTTTGTACCTTAAAGGTGTTGTTCCATTGTTTCCTGGGTTTTATTATTTCTGATGAGTAATCTGCCGTCATTCCCCCCTTTCTTTTTCTTTCTCTACAAAGCGTGTCTTGGATTGCTTTTAAGATTTCTCTTTATCACTGGCTTTTAGCAATTTGTGGTGGTCCTTGTTTTCTACATGTTTCTTGTGCTTCGGGTTTGTTGAGCAGCATTGTGCTTTCTACTTAAAGCCCATATGCTATTGGGAAATAAATAATGAACAGTTTTATAAAATGAACTAATGTTAAATCCACATCCATAATGGCTATACTCGTATCTGGCCAAGAAGAGCTAGAATTCTTTGAATTGCTCTGGGCTGCTGTTTTGCCTCCTTTGAAAAATTTCTTTAGAATGGGCTTTATAGATAATTTTATCCAGCTATTCCATCCAGGAAAACTAGAATCCAGTGAGATTAAGTGACTGGCCCCAAGTCATGAAACAAGTTAGTAGTAGTAGAACCTGGACTAGACTCCGGGACTAATTTTGTCCTTTTCCCACCAAGTTGTATCACCTTTCTGACAAACCAAGCATTAGGAAGACTATTAGAGATATTCTTCTGGACTCTGCAGTACGAATGCTATTATGCCTTAAATTTTAGGGTTTCTTTACATTTAAGATTCAGAACTATGGCAGGTACGTGTGTATTTCATAATGAAATAACTGTTTCTTCTCAATTTCTAGCTCTCATTTTTCTCTGTATAAGTACTTCTGTGAAATATTCCCTGTTACAGACTATGAACTGTTATAAATATTTTAGACTTGCAATACTTGTATGTTGTCATAGGAAGTCCTGTGATTTGGTTTGCATGACAGGGAGATTTGGTATGAGGGGATTCAGGGTGTGAATTAGCTTTCTCTTGATTTATTTCTGTTCTTCTGCCCACCTAATTTCTCCCAGTGGGAGGTATGTATGAGTGTGGGTGGTGATCTGTTGTTGTTGTTGTTACCATCACATGCGTGACACTCCCTTTCCCTTTGTAAGATTTCCTTTGTTTTTAGAATCATTTCATTTGGGGCGCCTGGGTGGCACAGCGGTTAAGCGCCTGCCTTCAGTTCAGGGCGTGATCCCGGCGTTATGGGATCGAGCCCCACATCAGGCTCCTCCGCTAGGAGCCTGCTTCTTCCTCTCCCACTCCCCCCTACTTGTGTTCCCTCTCTCGCTGGCTGTCTCTATCTCTGTCGAATAAATAAATAAAATCTTTAAAAAAAAAAAGAATCTTTTCATTTGATTATTCCTCTTGATTTTCTTCATAGATAATTGTGGAGCTCCTGTTGTACTTTGGCAGAGGTGGGGTGCTTTACATGCTTTTATCCTTTTTGAAGCTTATCTGATTAGCTGTACAATACTATGCATTGGAAACAGATTGTCTAGTCATATGGAGCATTTGGTTGTCTTTTGGAGTTGAGGTTTGATCAGGCTGGTTATATGACGCTTTCAGAAGGCCATTTAGAAGTACATGATGAGAGGAGTTTGAAAAGCTTGAATTGAGTTTGGAAAACTGAAATGTTAAAATATTTTAAATACTTACAGAAAATAGAATTTTTTAGGTCAGGTGTACTGAGGTATTCATATACAGTAAGATTAATCCTTTTTGGTGTACAAGTCTGTGAATTTTTATGAACTTATTAGCCTTGTAATAAAAATCAAGAACAATACTTGCCTCATCCCCAAAAGTACCATTTTGTTTTTTCATCATCAACAATGTAGAAATCCCTGCCTCTCTGCATCCTCCGTATTTGACATTGCCAGTTGTTTGTTTTTTTTATAATACCAGTATAGATTTTAGTAGTAGATCATTGTAGCTTTAATTTGCATTGCCTTAATGACTAATGTAAGTCTCTTTTCAGGTGTTTAAGTCACCCATATATCTCTGGGGAGATGACTTCAGAATTTTTTTGCCCATTTTTAAATTGTGTTTATTCAGCTTTCATATAAATTTTCATGTATTCTGAATAACAGTTTATTTGATAGGTGTTTTGTGTATTTTTTCTTCTAGTCTGTGGCTTTTCATTTTCATAATGGTGTCTTTCCGGGGTAGAGGAAATTCGAGGAAAATGGTCAAAAGGCACAAATGCCAGGATAATGAGTACTAAGGATGAAATGTACAGTATGATGACGATAATTCTGTTGTATGGCATATAAGAAAGTTGTTAAAAGAGTACATTCTGAGAGTTGTTACCAGAAGGAGTACTTTTTTCCTTTTTTAATGTAATTATATGAGATGATGGCTAACCAAACTTGTAATCATTTTATGATGTGTCTAAATCAAACCATCATGCTCTACACCTTAAACTAATACAGTGATGTGTGTCATTTATTTCTCAAAACTGGGGAAATGTCTTTCAGAGAGTGGAGATACTTAGTTTTTTGAAACTCAATATACATATTTTTTTCTTCTGCAGTTTATGCTTTTTATGTTTTATCCAAGGAATCTTTGCATAGACTGGGGTCTTAAAGATTTTCCTTTATGTTTTCTCAGAAGTTTTATAATAACTTTGAGGTTTTACAATTAGGTGTTTTATCCATTTTGAGTTAATTCTTATATACAGATAAGAGTATGAATTGAGGTTCTTAATTATTACGTATGGATATCTCAGGTTTTTCTGTACCATTTGTTGAAAGACACTTTCTCTAATGAATTACACTGGTATCTTTTTTTAAAATCAAATGATCATATATGTGTGTGTATATGTATCTGGACTTTGTCCTTTTGCTAGTGCCACACTGTCTTTAAATACTGTAAGCAGTCATCATAAACCTTGAAATCCAGTAACATCAGTCCTTCAGCTTGGTACTTCTTTTTCAGTTTTTTGGTGTTTGTTTGTTTTTGAGTACGCGAGATCCTCTTTTTCTATCTCATTTCTCTGAAATTTGGTGGTATTTTGACTGGATTGCATTGAATCTGTAGATCAGCACTGTCCAATAGCAATAAGAACTTTTTGTAATGAGGGTGCTGTTTTCCATCTACACTGTTCAGTATGTGGTAGTGACTAACAACATGGGACTTGACTACTTGAAAAATGGTTAGTGAGACTGAGGAAATGAATTCTAAATTTTATTTGATTTTAAACGCAAGTGTAAATAGCCATGTTACTAGTGGCTGCTCTATTGGGTATCATAACTGTAGATCATTTTGAGGAAAATTTATTTAACATTAGTGAGTTTTCTCATCTATAAGCATGGTATATCTCCTATTCAGTTAAGTCTTTGATTCTCTCGTCAGTGTTTTCTATATTGTAGCATACAGATCTTGTACATATTTAATTAGATTTATCCCTGAATAGTTCATGTTTTTTTGATGCTGTTGTTAAGCGGTACTTTATTTTTTAATTTCCAGTTGTCTCTTGCTAATATGTCAATAAAATTGTATTTGTTTTAGTAATTTTTTGTATGTTCTTTGCGATTTTCTGCGACAGTCATGTAAAACAGAAAACTGGTTTTATTTTGTTCTTTCCTATCTACTTTTTTTTTTTTTTAAGATTTTATTTATTTATTCGACAGAGATAGAGACAGCCAGCGAGAGAGGGAACACAAGCAGGGGGAGCGGGAGAGGAAGAAGCAGGCTCGTAGTCGAAGAGCCTGATGTGGGGCTCGATCCCATAATGCCGAGATCACGCCCTGAGCCGAAGGCAGACACTTAACCGCTGTGCCACCCAGGCGCCCCCCCTATCTACTTTTTATGTATTTGTGGTCTCTTCTCCACCCTACTCCCCACCCCCTAATTCCATACTCCTGGACCACTACTAGTACAATGTTGACTAGAAGGCTTAGTTTATGCTGGCTTGTCAAAAATTACGATTACGAATGGATATTAAGATGCTTTTTTACTTCGTCTATTACTATGATCATATAGTTTTCCTTTAATATGTTGACATGGTGAGTTATTTTCATTTTTCAGATACTGAACAATTTTGCACTCATGGTATAAACTCATTTGTTCATCATGTATTATCCTTTTTAGGTATTGCTGGATTCACTTTTCTAATTTCTTAAGGAGTTTTGGTTCCATGTTCTTGAGAGAGATCTATAGTTTTCTTGTGTTGTCTTTTTTTTTTGGTGTTCTGGTAATGCTGACTTTATAACATTGAGTTGCAAAGTGTTTTTTGCAGGGAAGAATTTGTATAGAATTCTTTCTTAAATTTTTTGTAGAAAATTCACCAGTGAAGTCTTGGTTGGGAGTATTTTTTTGGTGGTGTTAATTATAGAAGTTTTTAAGTGCAAATCAGTTTTTTTAAATGTATGTAGGTCTGTTTACGTTACCTATTCGTATGTAATCTTTGGTAATTGGAAAAATTCTTTGAGACATCCCATCTAAGCTGTCACACGCATAAATTGTTAGTAAGCTTCCCTTATCCTTTTAATATCTGTAAGACTTGTGATGATGTCTCTTCTTGATTCTTGATAGAATTTGTATCCCCTTTTTTCCTTTGACTTAATGTACTTCCCCCTTTTAAAACTTTAGAGAAAATATAGTCTTCTAAACTAATAGAAAAACACTAATACATACTCATCCCCTAATTTTAATAAATGTTAACATTTTTTTCTACATTTGATTTGGATAGTTTTGATTAAAATGTTCAAACAGTGAACATTTAGCAGGAATTTAAACAGTGATCACCTCTTCTGACTTTTTCTTCCTCAGTGCCTTTTCCAACCACTATTACTGAAGGAGATGTGTATCATTCCTTTGCATATTTGCTTATTTTTTGGTACGTGTTTTTATGAATTCATCATCAGTATAAACCTTTTTTCTTAGTTTGGAAAATCTGTCTAAATGGCGTACTGTTCATATCCATTTGCACCTTTTTCTTTTTTTCTCTCAGCGTTGACTGAGATACAACCATGTTGATACTGGGTCTAGCTTGCACATTTTTACTGTTACATACCGTTTTCTTAGGTAAAGTACAGCTTATTTATTCTTAGGTAGCTTCTCCTTCTCCTTACTACAAATAGCACTGTTGTGAGCATCTTTGTACACATCTTGTGATAAGTACAAGAGTTTTTAAGTGGAATTGCCGGATTATAGGTTAAGTGGAATTGCCGGGTTATAGGATGTGGGCCTTTTCAGCATCCAGAAATATAAATTGGTCTCCAAAGTGTTTTTGCTAACAGCAGAATTCCAGTTTTCTTGTATAATACCAACAGTTGGGGTTATCAGATTTCAAATTCAGAAAAGAGAGTGGAAAATGTAGGGTGGGAAATGATATTTCATTCTTTTTTTTTTTTTTTTTTAAGATTTTATTTATTTTTTCGACAGAGATAGAGACAGCCAGCGAGAGAGGGAACACAAGCAGGGGGAGTGGGAGAGGAAGAAGCAGGCTCATAGCGGAGGAGCCTGATATGGGGCTCGATCCCATAACGCCGGGATCACGCCCTGAGCTGAAGGCAGACGCTTAACCGCTGTGCTGCCACCCAGGTGCCCCGATATTTCATTCTTTTAATTTACATTTCCCTTATCCAGAAGTTTAAACTTTTTTTTTTAATGTTTGTTAGCTATTTGAAATCCTTCTCTATTTGTTAACTGTGTTGGAATGTTAAAAAGGTTTAATCTTCTGGATATTATTCCCTGAGTTATAATTTGAACTTTGGTGTTCCTTTCTTTTGGTTCCTTTATAACCTCTTATCATGTTTTCTATCCTTTGTCTTTAGTCAGGGTGCAAAAGGACTACATACAGTATGTGCCCATCTTGCTTTTCTTTCTTTTATAACAGGTAATGTTACAGTTTTCAAATGTCTCCTTTACTGTTGCTTTTTACTTTGAAATGGAAAGGAAGGCTTCCCCATCTTTACTGTCAGCCCTCCTTTATCTGGCAGCTGTCCAGTGCATTTGAAGATTTGCTGGGTGCCATCAGTAGGTCACCAGATGGAAGCGGTATAGCTTTGCACACTTTATGTGGAGCTGGGAGATGAAGATGGAATCGGGCTCCCAAAAGACTGAAGTATAAGCAGAATGGCAGTTTATTGTGATAATTCTTTCCACTAACTAGGTATCCTATCAGATGGGAGTTGAAGGTGTCAAGGTGCTAAGAACCCAGGCTAGTGATTTGAACTTACTTGGTAAACTTGGAATTAATAATGAAAGGTATGCCTTTTTGTGTGTCCTGTAGTCTTGAAGGCATGGCTTCGTCTGTACCACACTGTAGAATATACCTTTCTGATTGAAGAGATTGTTCCTGGGTTTTTGGTTAAAATTTTAAATCCACCTCTAGAGATTGTTTTTATGCAGTTTGGTGTAGAAGTTGTAAGTGCTGAATTCTTTCCTACCTTTGTTCTCTGGTGTTTAAGAATCAGAAGTTAATGATTGATTTTAATCACTTTTCTTTGGTGTACTTCTGTTCAGGAGAAGGTTTATACCCCATAAAAAAGAGTAATATATTGTAAGACCAAAACATAATGCAGCCTCAGCTATTGGTATTCCATGGAGGTAGAAGTGCAGATATACTATGTTGATTTTTTTTAACTTTAAAAAAAATACCTTATCTTAATAATTGTAAATTTGCATGCAGTTGTAAGAAATACTAGAGACATCTCATATAACCTTTATCCTGTTTTCCCAGTGATAACATCTTGAATGACTGTAGAAAACAGTATCACATCCAGAAAATTGATACTGACCCAGTCCAGACTTTATTTAGATTCCTAAGTTTTACTTGGACCTATCTGTGGTGGTGTGAGGTGGAGGAAGTGAGAGAGAAAGAGAGTGTGTGTGTATGCATATTTAGGTGTAGGTGATGTTGCCATACATGTAGTTTGGCCACCATCATAGTAAAGATGCAGAATGAGCCTGTCGCAAGAAGCCCTCATGCTACTCTCTCATAGTCACGGTCCCCTCCTCCGCTCTCAACCTCTGGCAGCCACTAATCTGGTCTCTCTCAATGATGTTGTCATTTCAAGAAGATTTTGTAAATGGAATCATATTTATGTTACCCTTTAAGATTGGATTTCTTTTTCACTTAATTATCCTTTAGTGTCCATTCAAGTTGCGTGTATCATACAGTAGTTCATCCCTTTTTATTTTTTTCCCCTTTTTAAAAAATTTTTTTTTTGTTTTTTTTTCTTTCTTTTTTTCCTTTTTATTCTTAAATGGTATTCCATCCTGTGAATGTACCACAGCTATAATATCCACCCATTTGAAGGACATTTGAGTTGTTTTCAGTTTTGGGCTATGATCAAATAAAGCTGCTATAAACATTTATGTACAGGTTTTTGTGTGAACGTAGGTGTTTCTTTCTTTAGAGTAAATGCCCAAGAGTACAATTACTGAGCAATGTATTATTGATTGTGTTTTTTTGACCGTATAGATAAGAATGCAATACCTGCTATGTTAGATGTTGCTAAACAGTATTCCTTAAATGGAAAACTATCATCTTACGTTCCTTTTAATTTTGATGTGATTTGTGTTTGAAAATATAATCTTTGTCTTTGGTAAGTGTGAGAATATTTTGAGAATTAAATTAGCTTCTATTAAAATTTTTGGAGGGTGGGGTTCTTGTAACAGCTTTTTTTTTTTTATGTTATAATATACAATTCACCTTTCGTTTCAGTGAGTTTATACAGTTGTACAGCCATCACCATAATCCAGTTTTGGAACACTTACATCACCTCAAAAAGTTCCCTTGTGCCTGTTTGCAGTCAGTTCTTACTCTCCAGGCATGCTTTTAGTCTCTATAGAAATACTGTGTCAGTGGAATAATTCTGTATATAGTCTTTTTATGTCTGGCTTCTTTCATTTATCATAATGTTTTTGAGATTTGTCTGTCTCATAGGTGGCTAGTATTTCATTGTATGGATAAACTACATTTTCTTTATTCATCAGTTAATGGATTAGGATTGTTTCCAGTTTGTGGCTGTTAAGAATAGTGCTACTATAAACATTTGCACAGACCTGTTTCTCTTGAGTAGATAACCTAAGTAGACTGTTGACTTGCATGGTGATTTCATGTTTAACCTTTGAAGAAGCTGTTGAACTATTTTCCAAAGTGGTTGTACTATTTTATATTACATCAGCAACATATGAGGGTTCCGGTTTCTCCGTGTCCTCACCAACACTTCTGATTATAGCCTTTTTAGTGGATGTGTTGTGGAACCTCATTGTGGTTTTAATTTGCATTTTTCATATGACTGATGAGATTGAGCATTTTTTCTTAAGCTTATTAGCCATTTGTATATATTCTTTGGTCAAATTCATATACTTTGCCCACTTTTTAAATCGGGTTGTCTAAGAGTTCTTTCTACATCCTGGATGTAATATGTCCTTTATTAAGTATGTATATCTTTTCATTTTCTTATCTCTGTCCTTTTGAAGAGCAGATGTTTTTAATTTTGATGAAGTCCAGTTATATTTTTTTTATAGAAGTGCATTTTTTAAGAAGGCAATTTTACTAGTGAAAGAATGATGTATGTACATTGGAGCTTTTATTACTTTTCCAAAATGATACTGGGTTACTGCCGCCTTTTCTTGTTTTTTAGTTTTCTTAACCAACAATGAAAAAACAACTTATTTATATTTTTGCCCCAGAACCTTCAGAATGTATTATAAATCTTGTGTGAACGGTTTTGTTTTCATCCTTCGTTTACAGTGAAAAAACAATAAATACTTTCACCCTAGGTCTGTTCAAGACATTTTCTTGAAGAACAAGTATGAGCTTGATTGAGATGCACAATATGTATATACTCTAAAACGAATGCCAAATGCTAACCCAATTATTATTAGAAATTGCAGCTAGTGGGGAACCAGTGTCTCCATTTGAACTCTGTTGTCTATCCTCACTCTGTTTAGAACTCATAGCAGAAGAAATAGAAGGGCTCGTCTATTTCTCTTTTTGAGGCTTTTTAATATAGACTTTATTGTTGCAACAAGCTTTTTAAAAATTGCCATCTGGAAATAAATTGCTGTGTAATTTTGGCTTGAGAGGTGTTAACTTTTTGTCATCTTTTTTCCCCCTTTCATACCTGTATGTCTCAGTTTCATCTTAGTTTGCTATCATTGGCTTACTAGTAAAATTACCAAAATGCAAGGCAGATTTTGAATAAATATTGTTAAGGAAAATCTGGTAAGGGAAGGAATGCAAACCGTACACCTAATTATGGCATAGGGTTGGACTTCTTACGCATTCATCATCTTCATATGAAAAAGTCAGCATAGGGATGACAATTAAAAGTAAACTTCTCAGGTACATACCAAGTTAGAGATTTGAGTACTTCTTCATATACTTAACACTGCCTTGTATCAGCCATCTTTTATGGATTTCCTCTGTACGGAACAGTCCTGCTTTGAGCATTGTATAAACATGCACAGAGTCAACACCATTTAAGCGACTCTGAGAATGTACTTGAAACTGGAGGGGCCCGAGATCGCCTCTCAGGACACGATGGTATGAACTGAGGAGTGTGTACTACCAGCCTCACAGGCAGATTTTTGCTTGCAAAGTTAGATTTTTCTTTCTAAAGTTAACGAAAAGATGGGGGAGGTATAGTAGTAATTTAGTTGTTGCTTCACTGAAAAGCTTCTTAAATGAGAGAATTCTGGGAGGGAGCAAGTGTGTGGCGTTTGGAGTGTTGGTGGAGTAACATGGTGAGCTGGTGTGCCAGATCACTCCCATCAGAGAATTAGCCGGGCCTTTTTGGCAGGTGTCTCCTTTGCTGTACGTTGTACACAATTGTGTGGAGGTTCATCTTGTGCAGACATTTAAGTTAACAGATTTTTTTCCAACATAATTGATGCACAGAAGTGAAAATATGGGAAAGTGTTTTAATAAGCATGCTCTAATCTTTTAAACATCTACAGTAGTCTTGGAGTTTGCCAGAAGCAAATTTCAAATAACAAGTTTTCAAGCCTTCTGTGGTGATGGGTCCTGTTGTGTTAACCCCAAGCTTCAGTTAGGCTGCGGCTAGCAAAGCAGCACCTGGTGGTCTAGGCGATCTGATCTTGTCCTCTTGCCACCCATAGCCTAGGAAACTCAGTGGGCAGGGCCCCGCTCCCAGCTGACGTGAATGCTTTCTCTCAATTAGAAACCAGAAAGCATGTTTGCAGACTGTTGAAGAAAGGTGGGCAGTGAATAAGCAGGTGACTAGAGTTAACCTCCTTGCTTTAATTTTTTCCCGCAAGCACCATGTTTTTGCTCATTGGCTACATTTTCACTGTATGAGTTACTTAGGTTTTTCTTCACAGCATTTAGTTGGAGTTGATGATGGATTTTGTTTTTCTGTTTTTGAAGAATATTCTTTAGTAACGCTTGTTTGTGTCTTTGGGAGTAGGGAGGGGAGTGTGTTTGGGGAAGGAATTTGCTTTGACCGGTATACTTACTCTGATCTCTAGGCTGCTGTACTACATTTAAGGATAAATGTGCTATAAAAGGTAAATTTGCTAACAAATAATGGAATCCCTTTTGGTGCAGTAAAAAAAAAAAAAGTGTTGTTTCTTGTTCACATCATCAGTATAGCTTCACAAGGATTGATTGGAATCCTTGAGTCTTCTGACAATGATAGGAATGAACCAGCCTCATTTTTGCCTCCCTGTAGATCTTGGCCTTTTAAGTTGCCAAGGTGTATATGTGGTCCTGGTCACCTGTGAAATGGTTTCATGGTACATGGGGGAATCCTCTCTTCACATTAGTTTCTAGAGATACATGTTAAGGGAGTTTCTCATCAGATTTACGAATTGGCTGAATTATCCTTAATTTTTGCTATTCTAGAATTTGTCATCTGTGCTAGAGTTGATTTCTTATTTTCCTTATATGTAAGATGTACTTAGGTTTGTGTTCTGAGGTATCTGTGTAGTTTATAATATACTTTAAAGTTTCTAAATACATCACAGCAACCACTAGGTAGGTAACAATCACTATTAAGTGGAACAATGAAAATCCTTCAGGCTTGAGTCAAGTCAATTCAGACTTTGATTATTCATTCTGGTAAATCAAGGGTTAAATGAGACACAAGATGTTATTACAGTTGAACTTGTGTAAAATATCTTCTTATAGATACCTTAACAATGCAATTTTTTTTTTAATTACAAAATTGTTATCTGTAAGTTAGATGTTCTTAGCACATTAGAAAATACTTTTCCTGGTAGTAATCAGCTTCTCAGTGATTAGAACAACATCAGTAATAGAGTAAACACATTTAAAAGTATTTTTAGGTTAAAAATGCTGATATCGACATACAACGACAGTGCCTTGAAAGTGTGGAGTTCAGAGTGAGGCCTCTGCCTGAGCACCGCATGTGACCCTGGGCAAGTCACACACCTTCTCCGGCTTTTGTTTTCTAATCTGTAAAATGAGAGACTTCTACTTAACTAGAGCTCAGCAGTGCTTTCCAGCTCTAAATCCTCCAATCTGCAGTCTGTATTTTTTTTTTTAACAAAGCTTTGTTTTAAATAAATACATCGTCTGAAAGGCTTAATTGCATTATTTGCAGGTATCTTATGGACTGTGGAAAATAGCGTCTCTTACTGCTTTTTTCCCTCTCCCCTCTTGAGAGAAAAAAACAACAGCAATGGAAATTCCTCACCGTTTAGTACTAGCTTTCAGATAAGAGAACAAACCTCAGGTTGAGTTATATATCCGTTCTGTGTTCAGTACTAAGATTAGTGCAAACACAGCGTTCTTAAGCCCAACAGCGTTTCTTAATCGGTTCTGAAGAGAATTGGCTCCACCGCTCTAAGGCTTCCATTGGATAGTGCATTACCTTCTCTGTGCGTTCAGAATCGTACTGGTTATATATATATATATATATATATCCTTGGGAGAATTGAGGAAATAATCACTGAAGTCATTTTTTTGAGTTGTGTGGTTGAGGCTGAGACAGGCTGTGAAGCTAGAAGAATACACCATGATAGAATCAGTTCTCATGTGAATTTACCACTGCAAAACAAAACTGGCAGCAAAGATGGTCTTTTTACTTGAGACATCACCATCAGGCCTATGCTTTTAGTTTTCCAGTAACCTGAGTACTTAGCACCTGCAGTCCTTTGTAATCACCAGTGATAATGTGCTTTAGCTGTCCAAATGATTTGGGAGTTTCCCACACTTAACTTGGCTCTGTCCCCTTACGTAGATTCTTTTTTTTTCCCCTCCTAGGGATGTTTCCTTTGTTCACCTTGTTCACTGAAGACTCCCTCATCATTTCCTTCACTCCTCTCCCAGGGCAAAGTTGGTATCCCCTCTTTTTTGTGCCACAATCTCTAGCATCCTCACCATCATCTTTCACATTTAAAATCAATGTTTTACAAAATTGGCCACCCCTGTCCCTAACCATCCCCAGAAGCCAGGTACTGTTTGACTTCCAACACCTAATGTGTGTTGGTTGACTTTTGAAATGAAGCATTACACTCTCTGGCTCTGGTATAGGGATGTTTTGCAACAGTAACAGCAGCAGTGTATCCGGGCACCAGAAAGCAGAACACCTTGGTCTGTGGAGATAGAAATGCAGTCTTTGCTTCTGTAATACCACACTCAAACTCCTCGAACCCAGAGCTACTGGTACTGCCTGACAGGACCACAAGAACATTAAACCAGGTCCTGAGTGGGTATGTAGTTAGTGGCAGAGAATAAGCCAGCAAGGTCTTTTAAAAGTAAATCAATAAATAAAGCTTCAGAGGAGGGGTATACCCAGAAGACTTAAATAAGGTTACTTTGCATTGTCACTAGCTAGGTCTTAAAAGGTCCATACCATGCTGAACCTATTTGTAGTTTTCTCATTTGTGAAATTGTTGTTTTGTGAGAATTATTTGAATATATGAACAACTGTGTTGAAAGTGAGGAAGCAACAAAGTACAAGTGTGAAGTATGTAGCGAAACTGAAAATTCTAGGTTTGAATTGTGGAGAGGTTTCTAGCTATCAGTTCCTTTGTCAGAGGGGTTAATACATAGGGTCTTGCATATAGTGGATATTCAGTAAATATTTGTCAAGTCAATGAAAGAAGTGAGTCTCAAGGTATAATTAACAAGAATGACACCATGGGTTGAATTGGGGAGAGGAAAGAGTGGTCTGGGAGAAGGTATCTCTGGAGAACATCCAGAAGTGTCAGTGCTATTGAGGAATGGGTCGTGAAGTTAATAGCTTAGAGTTAGCCCCATAGTGCATATGGGAACTCAGGTTCATGCTTTGGAGTGAGGGAGTGAAATAATCAGTGACAGTGAAAGAGTGAACTTTGAGACTCCGTGAGAAACAGAAGAAATGGGTGTACTAGAGGTGAGGAGGTTTGTGCTGAATAGCTCAGGTTAGCTGTAGTTTAATCTACAGCAGGGGGTGGGATAAGAACTATTTAACGGGTGGCAGTAAATCTCCAGTAAGTTTTCCAGGCCTGATCCAAGGCGTTTTTAGGTGACTCTTTACAGCAGCCATGAAGGTCTCTGGTATCATTGTCGTTTTAAAGATGAGGATAGCCATAACCCATCCTGAGCATCGATAAGAGTCAGTATGATATACTGACTTGAGTTGCAGAGAAAGGAGTTACACTGAGGAGGAAAGTGGGGATTGGGGGAATCGGTGTGTTGTGTAGGATAGCCCTTAACTGTGACCCCACCCCTTCGGGCTTTTGCCTTCCCAAATTTGGTAGAGAACTAAGGTGAAGCTGGTTTTGATTTCTTTGTAAATGTTACTTGTTTTTCAGATTATTTAGTAATCATTACCTCAATAAGTCAGACCTTTAAGTTTGTTCTGTTACATTGAACATCAGTCTTACTGTGAGGAAAGATCCTTAACTTTGAAAATGCATAATAACCATTTTTAAAAGATCATCTGATATGATGGGTAATGTATTAAAAATTATAAATTTGGGGAGAAAAATAACAACTGCATACTTTTTGAAAGTAAAACTAAGGTCTCTGTCCATTAATAAACTTCCCACTTTGAGTAACTTACCTATCTACATTAACCGCCCAAAGAAGAAATGAGAATGCAATTTTTACCAGTCAGGTACTTGACTGAGCACACTGTATCAGTCGTTTTATATTCCAAAGCCCCCTTTCTTGAACAGATCACTTTTTTTTACTGTCAGGTTTCACACTTCTTTGCCTTCTATAGACGGTATAGATTTATACACAGCAATCCATTTCGTTTGTTTTTTATTCATGCCTTCTTTTTAATTGGATTTGTTTCTAAAATGTCTTTTCTCAGCTTGTCCCCCCTCTTCCCTTCAGTAACCCCAGAGATTTGAGTCATGTAGATTCCTATAAATACTAGGATATGTTCAACTTTTCTGTAGGAAGTCTTAAGGATTTATTGCAACAAATTGCTATTACTCCTTTGCCTGTGTATTCACCAGTCCACTGAGTGAACTATTTAGCTTACACCAAATATTTTTTTTAACTTTGTATGCTCTGAGTATCTTGTATTGTCTATAGGTTTAGATCATAATTTCCAAAACGGAATCAAAATACCTTTCATTTGTTTGGCATTGAGCTTAGTCCAGTGTAAACAGGCTCATTACTTTAAAAACAGTTTTATCATGAAGGGGTGGTTTAGTTTAATGTTCCATGTGGTTTCATCTACAATTGGAAAAAATACTAAAGGTAGAGGAAATGGTCTGGGGAATATTAAATTGCTGCGTTTATAGAAGTAATTTTTAAATACCTCATGAGGAGAAATATATTTGAAAACACTGCCCGATGCATGATAAAGTAATTTTGCATTGTTTCTGCCAATCTAAGATTTATATTAAATTAATATTTAATATACAAAGATATACCATTGCCTTAATGGTGACAGTGGGGTAGAATGTATTTCCAAGAATGCAGAAAAGAAAGACATGCTGGATGGCATTTTTCAGTCATCCTTTTTTTTTTCCCCAGAGTGTAATTATGTTTGGGGAAGGAAATAAAAATCTGATCAAAATGTGTTTTGAATTATGTCATTAAAAGGTAACATAGAATGCTCTTGCTTTGGATTTAAAGAACAAAAACATTCCATGTATGTTTGAAATTTAGAAGTTCGGAGGTGGGAGGCATTTGCTGAGCAGACATTGTTTATTTCATTCATACACTCAAGATTCTCCTTAAAACAGTATGTTACGCTGACTATTCCACATGTGCTACGTAGTTCAGCTGCCTTGCCAAGTGTTCGACCTTTAGCTAACAGGAAGCAAAGGCATTAAGAAGCCCAATAATGCATTCTCACATCAACTCTATATACTCTGGTCATTGGAACGGGAGAGAGATTGTGCGCTTTAAGTGGGATGCGTAATGAAAGGCACTTCTGCCATTGATGTGAGACTCCTTAAATGAAAAATGGCTTCAAATAACGGTGTCACGATGCTGTGATTTACGGTTGGCCCAGGTTCATCTTAGAACAGAAAGTTCTTGGAGAGGGCTAATTTTTCTCATTGTGTCGTTTGTAATTGTTCCTAGAATGGGTTTAGTTTTAAAACAGAGAAGGTAAAACTGGATTGTATCTTTTGAGATAAATTTCACCAAACAAATGCTGATTTATATATATATATATATATAAATAAAACTGCCTACATCTTGATTAAAATCTCCTTTGTGCTTTGCACCTCAACCTGATACTGAAGAACATGGCATGCACAGATAATCCAAAGTAGCCTCTGAAATCTAAAATTCTTAATAACATGCATTTAATTTTGAATTATTTTAAATACTACCTTTGTATGTAAGCAGCATTAGGGATAGAATCCTATGATTGCAGGTAATATCAATTACCAGTTTTCTTCTATTACGAAACAAAAGCTATAGCAAAAATCTCTCTCCTTAAATTCAGGCAATTTTAGTAGCTTAAGAGTCAACCTACATTTGACTTGTATTTGAGTTCTTGTAACTGTTACATGCCTGCACCTTCAGGAGCAATTTTGAATGTACTCCTCTCCTCCCAGTTTTTTGGGACCCTGCAGTCTACAATGTTCTTTCAGTTTCTCAGAGCCTTTTGCTTGGGAACAACAAGCAAACATGAATCAAGTGGTTACCCTTTCCCAGTTCTTTCTCCTTTTTTGATGATGTTTGAGACAGGTTGTTTTGTCTTGGACAGAATTCACTCATCTCATTTTGTCTGCCACCTTAGGGATTTTACCCCTGTTGCACAAATGAGAGTTTTGACTGGAGTATTCAAGACTGAACTTGGTTACTTTCAGGGTGGTTTTTAAATTCCAGTTCAACACCTCCACCCCCTCTTCACTTTTTATAGCAGCTTGCTTGTTTGAAAGGGTGTAAAAAGAATGAATGTGGTTCCTGGATATAGCTACACAGATGTGTTTGGGAACATCAGCAGTTGGATTAAAGGAGCAGCTAGGAGAAACAAAAGCTATTTCTGAGAAGTTTGTCAGAACTATCCCTAAGACAGAAGAAGGTTCTCTACCCAGACTTCACATTAGAGTCTCCTGGGAACGATTTAAAATACTTTTCAATAACATATGTAGGAATAAATTTTAATCCAGGAGGTGAAAAACCTCGTACTCCCCTGAACTGCAAGACATTGAAGACAATATAAACAAACACATGGAGAGGTATACCATGCTCATGGATTAGAAGATTTAGTATTGTCAAAATGTCCGTACTACTCAAAGCAATCTACAGATTCAGTGCAATGCGTATCAAAATACCAATAGCATTTTTTCACAGACCTAAAACAATTCTAAAATTTGTATGGAAGTAAAAAAGACCTGGACTGGCCAAAGTATTCTTGAGTAAGAATAAAACTAGAGGTATCACAATCCCAGATACGAAGAAATAGTATGAAGCTACAGTAATCAGAACACTATGGTACTGGCACAAAAATAGGCACAGATCAATGGAACAGGATAGAGAACCCAGAAATAAACCCATTCCTGTATGGTCAGTTAATCTATGACAAAGGAGGCAAGAATATACAGTTGGGGAAAGATAGTTTCTTAGAATGAAACTGGACCACTTTCTTACACCATACACAAAATAAACTCAAAATGGAGTTTTGACCTAAATGTGAGACCTGGCTCCATAAAACTCCTAAAAGAAAACATTGGAGGTAATCTCCTAGACATCGGCCATAGCAGCATTTTTCTAGATATGTCTCCTAAGGCAAGGAATGCAAAAGCGAAAATAAACTATTGAGTCTACACCAAAATAAAAAGCTCTGTACAGTGAAGGAAACAATCAACAAAGTAAAAAAAGGCAACCTTACTGAATAGAAGATATTTACAAATGATACGTCTAATATCCAAAATATATAAAGACTCATCACTAAAAAAACATTCCAATTTAAAAATGAACAGAGGACCTAAATAGACATATTTCCAAAGAAGACCTACAGATGGCCAACAGGCACATGAAAAAGTGTTCCAACATCACTAATCAGAGAAATGCACATCAAAACCACAATGAGATAGCACCTTATGCCTCTTTGGATGGCTAAAATCAAGGACAAGAAATAATAGTTGTTGGCAAGGATATGGAGAAAAGGGAATCCTCATGCGTTGTTGGTGAGAATGTAAATTGGTGCAACCACTGTGGAAAATAGTATGGATGTTCCTCAAAAATAAAAAACAGAAATACCATAGGGTCCAGTGACTCTTCTGGGTATTTACTCAAAGAAACAACAACACTGTATCAAAAGGATAAATGCATCCCTATATTTACTGCAGCATTATTTACAATAGCCAAGATATGAAAGTAAGCCAAGTGTCCATCGACAGATGAATAAAGAAGATATGTTGACAATGGAATATTACCCATAAAAAAAAGAATGAGGTAGTACCATTTGTGACAACATGGACAGACGTAGTAGGCATTATGCTAAATAAAATAAGTTAGACCAGGAAGACAAATACCATGTGATTTCACTTATGTGCAGAATCTAAAGAACAAAAAACAGACATGTAATGTAAATAGAATAAATTGGTGGTTGCCAGAGGGAGGTAGATAGGGAAATGGATGAGTAAAATAGTTGAAGGGGGTTAAGAGGTCCACGCTTCCAGTTATAAAATAAATCGTAAGTAATGGAGATGAAAAGTACAGCATAGGGCATATAGTCAGTGATACTACAATAACATTGTATGGTGACTACACTTATTGTGAGCCTTGAGTAATGTATAGAATTGTCAAATCAATATGTTGTACACCTGAAACTAATATCTTGTAAGGCAGCTGTACTTCAGTTATAAATAAAAATAAAAATATGTACACCAGGAAAAATAATAAAATAAAATGCAGTTGCGTAGGTGGCCCCCATCTTTGACCCGTTAAATCAGTATTACTGTTGGTGGGGCCAGAGCATCATTGCTCTTTAAAGGCTCCCCAGTTGATTCTAATGTGCAGTTAGATTTGAGAACTGCAGATCTCTAAGAGTAAGCGTTAGTGGGAATCAGTGATATGAATTTGATAGGATTGGTTACCAAGCTGCTTATTTGTTCAGCAACTTGCATATTTTGTTAATATTTCAACACATCTCTGTTGATGTATTTAACTTCATTAAGCAAGTAAATTTTAAGTTTTTGACTATAGTAGCAGAATAGGGAATTTATGGTGAGTGGAATTTATGATTCCTAATTAATAATGCCTATCTGGCTCCCCGCCTGCGCTTCCGGTCTCATCTTTTGCTGCCTGGTCTCTGCAAATCGGCCACTTTGGTCTTGTTTTAGTATTAACCTAACATAGTAAGACTTTCTTTCCTACCAAGTGCCATTTCCCATTTTTCCCCTACCTGAGTCTTCTGTCCTTAACTCTTCCCTCCCCACATCCTTCATTAACTCCCACACCCCAAGACTACTTTCTTTGAATATGCCCTTGATATCTCTTTGGACCGTTTTCCTCCTTGTAATTTTCTATTTGTTTGTGATTATTTGCCTGTTTGACTCTGTGTAGACGAAGCTCTTTAAGAGCAGGGATCAGCCTGTTTTTACCCATCGTATTTCTAGCATCTAGGACAGCACTTGAGATACAGCATATGTTGAGTGAGTGAATAAATGAAAGTGCAGAGTAACTGGACAAAAATTCCATTAGTTATATGTGTCTACAGAACCAAATAAAGAATAGGAGAACTAATAGGAGCCCGAAGGCTGCTGAGGCTGGAGATAGTGTCGTGAACAGGAGCAGTCAGGAAAAGCTTTGGAACAGAGGTAGGAAAGGGAATAGTTGTCATTTTGGGGGTGAACAGGTTCAGTAGCCAGACATATTTATTTGTTAAGGGTATAGCAGTCATGCTGGGGAAGTGCAGGCTTTAGATTGGTGTTACATTGTGGGCTTTAGGATTGACTTTCCAGGTAGTTGAAAAGCAGTGAAAATCTTAGAGGAAGGATCATAGTCCTATTTTAAAAGATTTTGTCATTAGTGTGGAAGCTAAAGTGGAAGAAAAAGAAGCAACTGGAAATACTAGGTGTGAGAAAAGAATAGGTTATGGATTTTATCTTACAGCTTTCTGGAGTGTAGTTTTGAGGATTCTGGAGCCTCATCTGGTCTCTCCCATGTTTGCTCTGGGTTTGGAAGGGAGAGAATTGGTGCTGGCTATTTGTCATTCCTATTTGTGGGGTGGATGGATGGTAAGGAGTCAGTGTGAGAAAACTTGTGGTGGAGAGGGGCGGGGCACCTGGGTGGCTCAATCATTAAGCATCTGCCTTCCTCTCAAGTCATGATTCTAGCCAGGGTCTTGGTATGGAGCCCCTCAGCGGGAAGCCTGCTTCTCTGTCTCCCACTCCCCCTGCTTGTGTTCCCTCTCTTGCTGTCTCTCTGTCAAAAAATAAATTTAAAAAAAAAAAGAAAAGAAAACTTGTAGTGGAGAAATAATAAAGAGCAGTTATTTTGTAGTGAAACCGTTGTCAGATGGTAGCAAAATTCATTGACTTAGATAAGGTAGGTACTTGTGACATTGCTGGATGGTTTTGTTTTTTTGTGGGTTTGTTGTTTTTTTTTTTTTGAGATGGAGATAATCTAAAGTCCAAAATTGGCAGGGAAACCAATTGTTTGTTAATATTTTGATGCTTATTGGTAGCAGATGAGTCTTAGGACAAATTTCTAATACTTAGGAGTGTATATTCAGAATATTTATATGAAATTTTATAAGGAGGACAGTGTTATGGAATAAAAAAGGCAAGACCACTGTACCCAGGAGTTAAGGAGAGACAAAATGACAGTAAAACATTTGGAAAATCACTAAGTATCTGCATTTATTTTTGTCATCTGTAAAACAAAAGAAACTGGAGTATTTTCTAATTGGAAGAACCAAGTAGAACATGGTTACCTACTATTTTTTGGCCTGGACTTACTTCACAGTTTTTATAAATAAGACACATCCTAATACATAAACTAAGGAAAAAATTATCATGGTTAATGTTTTTTTATTAGTTATTTCTGGTTTTAATTGTCCAGGAAATCAAATGCACGGAGATTTATCAGTGTTCTTTGCTAATGACTGGCCTTGCCAGAAGCTTAGGCTTACTTAGTGGTTAACCTCACCGGAAAGCATTGGCAGAGCCGGAATATCCATGTCGGTATCCTGAAGACCTTTCTGTGATCCTGGTGGGCACCTCTTCTGAGAATTTTCCAGGTGAGAATCACCTTACATGGCCTGTGATGCAGAACTTTAGGGAGGTCAGTTCAGTAACTTGTCCATATGCTGAGATGGGCTCTCCAGATAACAAACAACTGAGACACTGCTTGTAGCTTTCTCTGCTGTTCACCCCACAAGTGGGTACGTGGTCTGGTTTTAAGTGCCTTAATTATTGTCGTACCTTCTGTCTGGTTGCTAGTATCTAGACGCTCATCAGAAAGTTTCTTCTCCAACTGATTCTGTTTACCTTCTTCCCAAAATTGACAAAAACAAAAAAATTACTGATACTAAAGGATAATAGATTAGAGAGACTCCGTAGTCCATTTACTCCTAAACTCTCTTCTTTACTGATCAAGTGGCCCCAACCAGAATCTGTTACTCAGTGATTTTTGAATGTACCCAGGAGAGCCCTGGGAAACTCCGAGCCAAAAATTTGAAGTTCGACAAACTATAGCAACAGTGTTATATATTCTTTTTCTTAGTCCTCATTTTCTGCTTTTTTCATTTAGTATTGATTTTTTATATATAAATATTCAATCTGTGACTTAAAAAAAATTGTAAGCCATCTCATCCTTTGTAGAGCACAGGAAGGAGAATAATGGTCAGATTTTTTTTGAAGTCCCAAATCTGCTCATTTAAATATTAGTTTCATTTCCACTCTTTACTTTGAAACATTGAGGTCTTTTCTGTTCGTCTCTTCAGCCGTCATTATAAAGTAATTTATGGAATAGATTTTATTGGCGAGATGATTAGCCATGGCACAGCACTCACTTTATTAAGAATTTTCTTAAAACATCAAATTTTCCTATTTTTCAACTTTTAAAAAAATTTTACTTCAGTATGGACTCTTAAGTACATTTACAACTTCATGCTGAGTATATCTAAAATATTGAAGATTTTAAAGTTTCTCAGTACATAGTATGCATGGATTCAGACTGGATCCTTGCTGTCACCATATGCCAAAGATAGGATAATGATGTCTTCCCTAAATGCTGTCAGTCACCAAGCAGGGATACTCTGTAGCCAAGTTGAGTGCAAGACTATGTATAATTTCCCGATAGTACCTGGGTATCCATTTGTGACAGATGTAGCTTGATCCCGTTATTTTCTTATAGGGGTTTTCAGGGTCCTTGATTGGCCTGTCAGACTGATTTTAAATTCTGAAGTGATATTTTCCCTTAAGAGAGTACATTTAACAGGAAGTATTTATTGGTTGGGGGAGAATTCTATGGAGAAGATTAAAGGGTCTCTGATGTTAGAGACAGGGATAAAACACTGTCTTAAGGCAGATTAACAAGGAGATTGGCATTCCCTATGGAAGATATTTCATTGGCTTAGAGAATTCTCCTAATATGAGAACCTAAGCAAATGGAGTATTTTCCAGATCTTAATTTCTTTTCATTTTCCTTTTCTCTTTTTAGTATAACACCTGCTCACCACCTAATATCAGTTAAGGAGACAGAATTGACTTATTTCAGGCTGCTTATTTGTTTTAAATATAGATCAGTCATGTATTTTTTCCATTCAGAAGATTCAGATGTAATAAATTCTAGTTCTGTCATGTGGAATATGAATCCCAGGGAAAACAAACAACTGGGCAAAGACTGAGCAGCTAGTCACAGAGTGTAAGGAGTAGATGTTGGAGGTCTCCAGACTCTTAAATTGTAATGAGGGCTAATTTAATATGATTAACCTCATTCCAGGCACCCATTGGTGCGTATAAACTGAGTTTACAGAGCTGTGTGCTGTAGATATGTGTAGATATATAGCATACACTATATATATATATATAATAAAATATAAAAAATATATAATAGATCTGTATCTCAAAACTTTAAAGGAGAAAAGGGTGTGAGCTAATATGTTTAAGTTGCGATTTGAGGGACAGTTTGTTACATAGCCATATGTAACTCAAATACACACACACACACACACACACACACCCCTTACATTTCCCAGACATAGAACTAACTTGATGAGTTTTAAAGCCAGAGGGTGTGATAATGGTAATAGTTGAAGGTCAGTAGTAGAATTCCTTGTTGACATAACCAGTATGTCATTTTTGCTACTTAGGCCCCTTGTTTAATGATAAATTTATTTGCTGGGAATATTACCATTTCACTCTCTTGCCCTTAATTTCTTACTGAAATAAATTTGCATTTCTTTTAGTTTGACAGGAATGCTATCTTTGTTCTTCTGACTTTGGAGTTGAGATATCGTTAACTTTGGAATCACAAGCCTTACTATCTTAGGAAAAAGCATCCATTCTAGTTAATAAGATTTGTTGTTTGTTTGCTTGTTTTTACTAATACTTGCATAATGTGCAACCTATGGGGAAGTCCATTGCAATACAGACACTGAAAGTTTTGGATTGCTTTAATATGAGAGACCGTATACTTTTTGTAGTCTAGGCTCTAAAGCTGACCACCTGTATTTATAGGGTCTTGAGAGCTCAGAATGGTCTTTACATTTTTAAATGGTTGTTACATAAGTGTGTCCATAATCTTTATTTTTGCCTCTTGGCCTCCAGAGCCAAAAATAGGCACTGTCTGGCCTTTTACATCAAAAGTTGGCTGACTCCTGGTCTAAGGGAATACAGTAACTATTGACAGTATTTGATTGAATATCTGAAGAGTTGACTATGAGGTCAGAGGGGTTACTTTAATTAATGAAGTTTCACTTCTAGCTTCCTCAGATTAACCTTTATTCTCTCTAGAGTGGATCTGATCAGGATGTATAACCTTAAGGGTTTTGTAGAAAATAGTGGATGTTTTATAATCTGGAACGTGTGTCTTTCTTTCTAGGCATTTTTTTTTTAATTAAAAAAATACTGTTTAGTTGGGAAATGTGGGAGGGGTGTGTGTGTATGTTTGTATGTATGTATGAGTTATCTATGGCTGTGTAACAAATTATCCTCTAAATAGCAACTTAAACGTATTATCTCACACCCTTTTTCTTTAAAGTTTTATTGAGGTGTGATTGACATATGCAGCACTATTAAGGCATATAGCATAATGAGTTGCTATACATATATTGTGAAATGATTACAGTAGTAAGTTTTGTCACCTCATAGAGTTTTTTTAAAAAATGGTGAGGAGAGAAGGCTTTTCCCTTGTGATGAGAACTTTTAGGATTTACGCTCTTAGTAACTTTCAAATATACTGTGAACAGTGTTAATATATTCATCATGTTGTACATTACACCCCCAGGACTTATTTAATCTTTTAAGTGGAAGTTTGTAGCTTTTAACCACCTTTATCTAGGAAATCTAGGAATGGTTTGCCTGGGTAGTTCTGGTTCAGGTTCCCTAATGAGCCTGTAACAGGATGTTCGGTTGGGCTGCAGTCATCCGAAGGCTTGACTGAGGTTGGGGGTCTGCTTCTCAATGACTTACTTAAATGACTTTGTTGAAGACCTCCGTTTCTTGCTGGCAGGAGGTCTTGGTTGCTTACCATATGAACCTCTCCTTAAGGCTTTATAAGTTTCCTCATGACCATGACTGCTGGCTTCTCACACTGGTTCAAGAGTTAGCAAGGAGGAAGCCACAATGTTTATATTCTAAGCTCAGAGGTCACTTAAGTCATACTCTGTTTGTTAGATGCATGTCACCAAGTGTAGCCCATGGTCAAGAAGAAGAGACAGTTAACAGTGGAGTACTGTTTTACCTGGAAGGAAGGCTGATTGGTTGGAAAGAGTAGACTCTTACCAGGGATGTTGAGATTTCATTTGGAGGCCTCCAGGAGAGGTCACATCTTTGCTTTTGAAAACTGCCTTTGCCCCGAACTGGCTACACAGGCCTGTGGAACTCATCTTACTCAAGCCACTCCATTTTATTTTACCCCCAACAACTCAGGGATCTGCCTGAGCTATTGCCAAACTCCCTTAATAGTTACATTTTCAAATTGGGCTCAATGGATTCAGCTGTGAAGGAGATTGAATAAACCTTTTTAAAAAGACTTATTCCCTCATGTTGGAACATATTCTAAAATATCTGTATTCCGAGAGTACTTTAGAGTACGGATTTTGAATTCAGGGCTAATGTTTAAGCTGTCATAGGAGAATTAGAAACACAACTTCTCTCAGCCCTGTAATATTAGATGTTGGTAATCCTCTTCATCTTCAAGATAATATTTTACAGAGGCTCAGATTTCAAAAAAGAGTAAGTGAACTATTCTTTATTTTTTTTTTAAGATTTTATTTATTTATTTGACAGAGATAGAGACAGCCAGCGAGAGAGGGAACACAAGCAGGGGGAGTGGGAGAGGAAGAAGCAGGCTCACAGTGGAAGAGCCTGATGTGGGGCTCGATCCCATAACGCCGGGATCACGCCCTGAGCCGAAGGCAGACGCTTAACCACTGTGCCACCCAGGCGCCTCAGGGGAATTTAAACACACAGGCAAAAACTCAATTTTAGAATAGATAAGTTTAAAAATAAAAAGCTCTGCTAATTTCTTTGTAATAAAAGGCAGTGACAGGGCTGGGTGGAGAGGGAAGGATGGAATGATTCTTGGATGTGGATATTGTACCTTAATGGAAATAATATAGGTGACTTACAGAAAAAAGGTAGGATGGCAAAAATCAATAAGAGGAGGCGTTTGTGGTGTGTGTAGCCATTCTCAGTCATTTTAATTTAGCTATGTTTTTGGATACTGTTCAAGGCATGCTCCACCTTAAATGCTGAATTTGTAGTTCTCCTCGTGGGTAAGTTAAGAGAAGAATCAGACAGCTTGAACATTTCCATTCTGATATTCTGCAAGTTCTAGATGGAATCTTGGCCAGTCATCCCTTATTCTTGTTTGTTTTTATGTAAATCGATATTTGTTGGAGCAGTCGTAACTATGGGATCTACAAATCTGAAATTACATGCAGATAATTACTTGTGTGTGCACTTTTTTCTGAGTAGGTTAATAACTTTCCCTCATTCACAAAAGCTTCCATGGAAGACCCCACCCAACCACCCATGTTACGCACTGAAAAATTTATTTGAGATATAGGTAGTGTTCTTTGTTTCTGTTTCCTTAGCAATTGCCACAGTGAATAAATAAATGCCAGGAACACAAGTCTGGTATTTTTCTGGGAAAATTTATTACTGTAGGTGACCCATAATTCCCTCTACTAACCCATGCTCTTTTCTCTTTGGGCCCTAGAACAGCATAATAAAATGCAGATCCGTTTTAAGAAGAATATGGATCATTTGGAAAATTTTTATTTTTTTAAGGTACTTTTTTAAAAAAGCAGTAGACAGGGGCACCTGGGTGGCTCAGTAGGTTAAGTGTCTGCCTTCAGCTCAGATTGTGATCCTGGGGTCCTCATTCTCTCACTCCCGCTCTCTCTTCTCTCTCAAATAGATAAATAAAATCTTTAAAATAAAATCAAAAGCAGTTGACAGACATATGGTAACATCAGCCACTTCCCTGAAGCTTTAGGTTACATATTAATAAAAGCTAACTATTTTGGAAGGAGGGAGTCCAGTCTGACTTCAGAACTAGAAAATCAGAGTATTTTTAAGTTAATTTAGTTTTATTTTTAAACACTATCTATTGCAGTGGTAACTGGTCTAGGCAAGTGTTAAGTGATACATAGGAACAAATCAAATCATACCCTGTTTGCCTGTTCTGATACATCACTTTCCCATTTTTAATCTTTCTGAAATAGTAACACATATTAAAATTGTTGACAACTCAGTTGGCGTTAGAAAGTGGGAAGTGTAAAAATTTCCCTTTGACACCTGGTAATATTAAGAAAACATGACATTGCTTGGGGCTTGGAGTAGATGAATAAGACTTGTTTTAGTTAGGCAGTGACCCTTATATTATAAGCTGAGGGAAATGTTCAGGAGCCTTGATTAGGCACTTAACCTGGTTGTTACTATGTGTTAAATGGAACCCAGATTCTTGAGAAAATTACTAGTTATCTCTAAGCCTCTTTATTCACCTGTAAAATAAAGGAAATTATTTATTACTATGAAAAAACAATAGATCTTCCTTGACTTATGATGGAGTTACGTCCCAATAAATTCACTGTGAGTTGAAAATATCAGGTCTACAGTAATGTAACCTGTAACCTAACCTGTGGAACATCACAGCTTGGCCTAACCTTCCTTAAATGTGCTCAGAATACTTAGGTTAGCTGGCAGTTGGGCAAAATCATCTAACACATAGCCTTTTTTAATGGGATGTATGTATTTTATAATAAAATCTCACATAAGGAGCACCTGGTGGCTCAATTAAATGTCTCACTCTTGGTTTCAGCTCAGATAATGATCTCAGACCCATGAGATCGAGCCCCACATTGGGCTCCGCACTGGGTGTGGAGCCTGCTTAAGATTCTCTCTCTCTGTCCCTTTCCATCTGCCTCCCCTTCCTCTCCCTCCCAAAATAAAAATAAATAAAATAATACCTCATGTAATTTGTTGAATTCTGTCCTGAAAGTGAATAACAGAATGGTTGTCAGTGTGTCAGTTGTTTACCCTTGTGACCACGGACTGACTGGGAGCTGCATGTGCAGCTGCCCAGCATCACAAGAGAGGATCCTGCCATGTGCCACTAGTCCTGAAAAAGATCCACATCCAAAATTGGAAGTATGGCCTCTGCTGATTGTGCATCGCTTTCGCACCATCGAGTCATACCACTGTAAGTTGGGGACCCTGTGCACTTTGTAATTGAACACGAGTATCGAGCTTACTTGAGCAACCTCTGCAGGTATTCTCCTGTCTATTAACATTTTTGGAAGGCATTTGTAATCATGTATCTACAATAAGATTACCCTGAGAATTGTAATTTGTAAAATGTTTAAACTCATTACCCTATTATTGGCTACTAACTTAGCGCTTTTTGGAGTTAACTTTTATTACTAGAGAAAAAAGGAAACGAACCATAACATCCTTTAGGATAACAGAATACCACCCCCACCCTGCCCTACTCTCCCCCCTCGCCAAAAGGCTCCAGTCCTCACACTTCAGTTCATTGGTGAGGCAGATGAAACAGAGAAAGAAAATTCTCCGAAAAGTTAGAAATTCAGTGAATATGAACAGGGCAAACAAAACCAGAGAAGTTTCTGTGATTAAGTAAATGTGGACTCTTTGGGTAAAGACAAAGTTAACATGGATTTAATGTATTTTTTTTAGTCTTTGATGCTTAGTATCTATTGTGAACCTTGAGGAGGATACTAAGACATTTTTCTCAAATGTATTTCTTTGAGAAACCTCTACTTTGACCTCTTGGCAACTGCTTTCGGTTTCTGTAAAGTCACATTTGACTACAAGCCCAGGCTAGGTCTTCAAAAGTTTGAAAATCCTGTTTATTCTTACAGTCCACTTGGATCTTGGACACCTCTGTATGATTAAGATTTTAATGGTTAGTCCTGATATGTCCTCACCCATTTCCCTACCAATTAAAAGTTTATTTGCTACCTGCCGTTTGAAAGGAACAGCTTTAGTCTTGGTTTCTTGTATTTGTCATTCCTGTGAGATATTTCCTACTTAATAGGATGAAGATGACTATTGATGTGTTCATATCTTTTTCAAGTTTTTCTTACTAGATTTTAAGTTTGGGATGTGTATACATATTGAGATAACATGGCTGTGACTTATTACTAAGAACAGTTAAGTATAATTTTTAAATGTATTTCTTATGTTTGATGGATTTATTGCAGTAATAACTCATTTAAAAGAACAAGTTTCTTGAAAAGTCGTTTGGAGGAGATACTGGATGAGTGGTCAGATAATGAGTGCATAGTAACCTACTTCTGAAACAGCTGTATTTTCAATTCTTGCCTGTTATTTTATAAGTGCGTTCCAGGCTCCTTTACTGGCACTTTTATTAACAGGGAGGAGCAATGGGTAGGTGCTAAGGTAGCAGAAATGGCACTGCTGTGGCATGGACTGTAGGGGCTTGGAGCTGCTCTGCCTCCTTCTCCAGGGAACCTCATTGTAATCGACTAAAATAATCAGAAAAAGGTGAAATTATTTTCCATGTAGTATTTAATAATATGAGAAATATATAATTTTTAAAAGCTACCTTTTTTTTTTTTAAACACTGTTTGGCCCTGGGCAGATTTACTTACCTGGAAAATTGACTTATTACCACTGGTACTCAGTAAATATAGTGTGGCAATGAAGGCTTGCCTTTTCTTCTTGTTGGAGTATTTATGTAGCATCAACCCTCTGAGGCATATATTGATATGAAACTTAGGGAAATATTCTTCCATTTTTACTAAAACCAAAATTTTTAAAACTTGAATCATGTATGCAAAATTGTGTGTGAGTGTGAAAACCAAAATAAGTCTTCTATACTTGTCTCCCCAAGTGTTTGTTTTGCTGGTCCAACATTTTATCCTCAACCCTATGAGAGGAATGTAGGACTGGTCTTTTCTTTTTAACCAAGGCTGACGGCTGTGGTTCTTGTTGTAAGTCATTCTGCAAATTAATAAAAGAACCAGAGCTAAAATTCCATTTTCTTAACATCTAGGAATCTTTTCACTACACCAGTTATATTTAGATTAAGAAATAAAATAAGCAGATTGTCTCCATTAATATTGCTATTTTGTGAAACCTTATTGTCTGATCTCAAATCCATTATTCCAGTTTGTTGAACCTCTTCAGAATTTCATTCTATCACCCAAAGTGGTAGCTCTCTTTTCCAGTCATGTTACCTGTCTACTGTGTCTGTATCTTATCCACTTATTTTTATAAACCTTTATATATAGTATGTACACTCTTACTCATCTGGGTCAATTGGGTAATTTGTAAGAGTTCATAGTAGTTTCTTAAAGCTGTTTAGTTCAGAGTCAGAAATGCTTTATTTCATTACTCTGTGCCAAAATCAGACAAGTAGTCATCTTTACCTCATTCTCTTCTGAGTTCTTATATATTCTATATCAGTTAAAACATTAACACATTCTCTGGGCATGCAACCCAGCAGGCTTCTGGTTTATTTATATTTAATGCAATTTAAACACAAAAGTAGAGACAATAGTCTCCTCATCCCTCATCACCCAGCTTCAGCGGTTACCTCTTGGCAAACTTTTTGATCTTCAGTAATATTATAAAATCTTACTCTTTCTGGTAAAGCCACCAACTGCACTTGTATAAAAGTACATCCTGGGCAAAAAGTTAGCTGAACATCATCAGTCTTTGGGGAATTGCATGTTAAAACCACATTGAGGGGCGCCTGGGTGGCATAGCGGTTAAGCGTGTGCCTTCGGCTCAGGGCGTGATCCCGGCGTTCTGGGATCGAGCCCCACGTCAGGCTCCTCCTCCATGAGCCTGCTTCTTCCTCTCCCACTCCCCCTTCTTGTGTTCCCTCTCTTGCTGGCTGTCTCTATCTCTGTCAAATAAATATGAAATCTTAAAAAAAAAAAGCATTTAAAAAAAAAAAACCACATTGAGATACTACTGTACACCCACTAGAATGACTCAAATTAAAAAGACAGTACCAAGTGTTACTGAACATGTGGAGCGTCTGGAATGCCCATACTTCGCTGGAGGAAATGGGACACAGCACAATCCCTTTGAAAAATAGTTTCTCAGTTTCTTATAAAGTTAAATACACACTTGCCATAAAGTTTAAATATTTACCTGCCGTAGAAATTTTAGCCAAGGTGGGCACCTGGGTGGCTCAGTCGTTAAGCCTCTGCCTTCAGCTCAGGGCGTGATCCCGGCGTTCTGGGATCGAGCCCCGCACCAGGCTCCTCTGCTGGGAGCCTGCTTCTTCCTCTCCCACTCCCCCTGCTTGTGTTCCCTCTCTCGCTGGCTGTCTCTCTCTCTCTGTCAAATAAATAAATAAAATCTTTTAAAAAAAATATTTTAGCGAAGGGAAATGAGAACATGTCCACACGAAGACTTGTACATGAAAGTTCATAGTAACCTTAATCATGATAGCTGAAAATTGGCAACAGCCCAAATGTCCATCATTAGGAGACTGGGTAAACAAATACAGCACCAGGGGTGAATCTCAGAATGTTATATTAAAAATAGCTATACACAAGTGAAGAATATATGCCATATAATTTCGCATAAATTTATGTGAAACTCAGATTTAATCCATAGTGACAACAAATTGGTGGCCTCCTGGAGCTCAGAGTGCGGGTTGTCTGGAAGGGGAACACAAAGGAACCGTGATTGGGGATGATTACTGCTGTATACATTTGTCAAAACTTAAACTGTACTCTTAAAACTATGTGCATTTTGTCTTATGTAAATTGTGCCTTCTTAAAATGTATCTTAGGCAAAAGTTGTTCCATTTAGCAGACCACAGCACCTGTTACTCTTCCTACCTGCCTCCCTTGTTTTTGTTTGGATGGCAGGTGATCAGGCACCTGTAAGCAAGTGGGGAGTCATTTTGGAGGTGCCACTAGTTATTTTTTCTAAAGCCATGGACAGAGCTGCACAAAGGGGACAGGAGGGGCTTCTTTGTTTCCCACGCCACGGGCTGTTTACTCTTTGGAACATGCATTCAACTTTGGCTGTTGTACCCTTTTCTATTTCCAGTTTCTTCCAGAGCCTGAAATTTGCCTCCCCCCCCAAGGCCAGAAAAATATGTTTTATGTTTTAGAGAACATTTTCTAAAAAACTGGAATCCATCATCATTCCTCTTGGCAGTTTTGCCTCTCGCCACAAAATGTTTTGATGATCAAGTATGTCTTCAGAACACAGCAGTTTTCTGTTAGTAGAAACATTAGATTAGTGAGTACATTTGGAGAAGATGAGCTCTCTAGCGCTCCCACTTGCTTAGACATCACCCAATTGCTGTTAATAGTTGTGCTGTCTGGAATATAACACTGATTGTAATAGGATGTAATGATTTATCACTTTACATGACTGATAAGTGAGTGTTTTATTCCTTTCTAGCTAGGCTGTAATGGTTTTGGGTCTAGTGCTTAGGAATGTAAAATAGTTCTAGGAACAGTTGATCCCAAAACCTTCTGGACTTCAATGGCTCACAAAAGGGAGGGCTCTTCAAAAGAACGGAACCTGAAGAAGGAGCTCCTGGTGGCCAAAGCTGGGACAGTTTGAGCAACAAAATAAATAATGGTAGTATTGGGGTTTATTTATTTATTTTTAAAGAGTTTATTTGAGAGAGTGAACGAGAGAGAAAGAGAGCACATGAGCAGGGGCAGAGGGAGACAGAGAAGCAGGCTCCCCGCTGAGCAGGGAGCCCAGCATGAAGCTCATCCCAGGACCCTGAGATCATGAGCTGAGCCTAAGGCAGACGCTTAGCTGACGAACCACCCAGGCGCCCTGGTAGTATCAGATTTTAACCTATAGAAAAAAAGTAAATACTGTGAATTCATACTGATAAATAAATGGGAGAGAAGAGACCACTCTTACCTACAGGAGAATTCCAGTTAATAAATAGAAGGAAAGAAGGAACTAGAAAACCACCATTAGGCAAAAACAACGGAGTAATTTTTGCACAATCCACATTTGGATGCTGAATTTAGTGGGTGAAAGTTTGAGCAGAAACTGCCTATTTTTATAGATAGTCTCAAGACATCTCTTTTAAGATGTTGATTTAAAAGACTGTAGCTTTAGAGAAACCTGACTGGCACCACCCTAGCCAGGTGGTTATGGTTAACATCACAAATACTAAGACTTGAAAACACGAACCTTTTGATACAGTGTGTGCAGGAGGACATGCGCTTGGCTGTGGTGTTGTCAAAATGTATTGAACTCATTTTGATCATGAGAAAATATCAGACAAACTGAAAATGAAGGAAATTTCTACAGAATAAGTGACCAGTACTCTGTTCAGAGTTATCGACAGCTGTCAAAGACGAGGAAACTGAGGAACTATTGAGAAGTAACAACAATGCAATGTGGGGAGCCCAAACAGGATGCTGAAAGAAGAAAGGAGATTGGTGAGACAAGGAGTGAGAATTAAAAAAAAAAAAACAAGTGTCCAGAGGCACCTGGGTGGCTCAGTGGGTTAAGTGTCCCACTCTTGATTTTGGCTCAGGTCATGATCTCAGGTTTGGGGTCGAGCCCTGTGTTAGGCTCCATGCTGGGTGCGGAGCCTGCTTGAGATACTCTATCTCCCCCCCCCCCCCCCCGACCACCCCCAGCATGTGTGTGCACACTTACTCCCTCTCTTAAAAAAAAAAAAATGTCCAGTTTAGTTAACAGTATTGTACCCTGGTGTTAATTTTTTGGTTTTGATAGTTATGTTTATGTAAGAAGTAAACATTAATAGAAGCTGGGTGAGGGGTATATGCTAATAACTTGGTACTATTTTTGCAACTCTAAAATTAGTTAAAAATGAAAAGTAAAACTTATTTTCGGACTTCTGAAGCAAAGCATTTGAAAAATCTCTTTTTGCAAGTTAGTGAATAATATTTTCAGCGAATCTTTGAAGAAAGTAAAGTTATAGCAGTTTGGCTTAAGAGGGGAAAAAGTCCATTTCAAGCAAAGATATTTAAGAGTCATTTTTGGAAACCTACAGGATCCTTACCTTTACCTTGTTGGCATCTTCTTACAAGGTGTGCAGGTTAGCTTACATCGATGCCAAATGCAGGCACTTGATTTGGAGTGGAGTGCCAACTTGAAAAGTTCTTGTATCGGAATAGTGCAGATACTTGCATGTATGCACTATATCATCTCAGTTTATACAAATACCCCTTTATAAGCGAAGGATTTAGATAAATCTGTGTAATTGGAGAGCTTGCGGGTAGTAGGAGAATCCCACTTGATGCCACAGGACTTAGTCTTGTGATAATGTGGTTCCTGTAAGGCTAAGTAAGCAGACTTACTAATTGTGCAATGCTTTGGGAAGTCATTTGTTATTACCCATAGATCTTTTTACTTTGCTTGAGAAACAGAAAAGATCAAGAGCATTCCTTAGGCTTGACTTCCTAAGAATTTTTACCAATTCCTTGGCCCTAGATATTTAAAAATAATAGACATTGTACAACACAATGTCAGAGGCTGCTTTCTTCCTACCTATATAGTTGTGAGTGTAGGTTGGATATGTTGAAATAGTTGGGATATTTGAGGTAGGAAAGGTGAAGGAATGGAAGAGAAACATTTCTTTTGCAAATGCACCTCCTTGATTAACAGATTCAGAGACCTGTTTTTTTCAGTCCTCATTTGCTGCATCTTTAAATATTACAGCTATTCTTTCCTGGAATCAATCAGTCAGTCTCTCTACCATTCTCTTTTGTTACCCTCACGTTCCTGGCTTTAGTTCACTTCCCTTCCTTCTTGAGGTTTTACTGGGAGGGCAGTGTGGGTTAGTGGAAAGAGCATAAACTTGGATTACACTCTACCAGGTCTGGCCTTCTGTTTAATGTTGGACCTTCAGGCTTTGGTTCCTTCAGTGACTTCAGAAAGTTGTGAGAATTTGAGATGATACATGCAGGACAGGCAGCACAGTGCCTCTTCTCAGGATGCATTTCATTGCCGATTACTGTTCTTGCTTCTTTCCTCCCCTCTTTGAAACTGGGAGCTGTTCTGTCCCTGGGGTAGGTGTTCATATTCATTGAGAACCTACTGTGTCCTAGGCTTTTGCTGGGGAATGGCAATATAAAAGATGAGTTGGACAAAGTCCCTCAGTTCTGAGGCCCAGAGAGAATGTTAGGTACACTATTATAATAATAAAGTCTTGTGTTACATGCTGATACAGCATCTGCTGTCTGCATCACACCGTACAGAGGACATGCATTCCTGCAGCCAGCATTAACGGAGCTACTGGCAGGAAACAAGTAATTATTTTGAAGCATTTTAAAATTTAAAATGTCGGTATTGCTTCAGAGATGTTCATCATCTAGTAAGAAGAGACAGATAAAGGGTGGTATTATAATGTAGAGTATTAAGTAGTAGAGGTAAATCAGGGCGCTTTGGGAACCCTGAAAATCTGGCCACAAACCTGGTATTAGCCAGGAGAATTTGCAAAAGCGGTGGCGTTTGGTCTGGGTCTTCAAGTAGTATGGGTTTTGCACATGAATTAGGGGGAAGGACATTTCAGAAGCTAAGGGATCAGTAGATAAGCACAGCAAGTGGTAAAAGGTCTCTCCGGAAAAAGCTGAGCTAAAGTACGCGTGGCTTGAGCTAGAACTCAGGAGCAACCTGAGGTGGTGAGTGTGGAGGAACGGTGAGCTTGAGAGGAGTGTTGGAACGGAGTTGTGGGGAGCCCTTCACGTCAAGTTAGGGAGTTTTACTTCTGTAAACCACTGGCAGGGGCAGAGCTTTTGGACAGAGAAATAGAAAGTTACACTTTCTTTTTCAGACCTTGGTCTCAATAGTGTCGTGTGAGATTAACTAGAGGGAAGACTGAAAATTACTGGTAGGTCACTGAGGAGGACATTGCTTTAGGTCCTGAAGTAGAATGGGGGAAGACAGTGAAGATGTAGACGTGAGGTAGGGTAGATTGAGGCAAGTGGACGGTTTTCGGAGGTAATGGTAGCATGTGAAGAATGAAGAGGAGAAAATATACCAGAATATTCCCAGGAAGCTGTTCTGAACACAGTAATAACAAATGTTTGACACTGAAAACATTAGGCAGCACCCACTGTGATAGATTTGTATGACACCAGTTTGCCACACTTAATTGCTAGGAAAATTCTGAGAATTTTGCTCGTTAAAAAAAAAATACTTAGGGGTAGGGGCTGTGCACAGAATTAACTTTTTATATAGAAATGTTAATGTAAAAAAAAAAGAAATGTTAATGTAATGTCCTTAACATCACTTTCTTTGGCCCTTCAGAATTAAAGGGATTCATCCTAGGAAGAAGTGGCTATCAGTGTTTCCCAGCAAGGGTTTTCTTTGTCTAAAGCACGTACTGATACTTGCATGACTCATTTCTTAGGCACTAAGATAAGGTACCCACTTAGACCTGTTTGGGTGTGATACGTGGCTGCTGACAGTGCATCTCAACATGTTCTCATCTTTATTTAGGTTTCTATTCTTATTCAGATAATTCTCATGATTTTCTGGTTATTCCTAGAAATGTCATTCACGTATAGCAAATAGGAGTGGACATTGAGTTCAAAGATTCACTGTACTGTTGAAGTTGATGCCTGAAGTCCCGCCTGCACCCTGTGCCATACTGCCCCACACTCCGCTTGCAAAACAAAATCATAGTTATCGAGTTGAAGGAATTCTCCGTCTCCAGTGCTAGTTTCTCTAGCTGAGAGCTACTGGTGGTTTCAGAGTCCTCATCTTCATTCACATCTAATTTTTCAACCGTTCGAAGTAGTGAGATACCCTAAAATTTCCCTTCGCTTACTGGAAATAAAAACCGTGATTAACCTGAAGTGCCTGAAAATCTAGATGGCCTTAATAGTTAGTTGAAATTGTGTAGAGACCATCAAATAGTCTTTCCTCTGGCATCTCTTTGGTGATGGATCAGACTGGTCTCATGGTTATACAGAAATTGCTTTACATTTTAGCTTGGGTTTTCCTCTTGGAATAGGTGCTACGCATTAAAATGATGTTACTTAGATCTTAACAGCTGGCGTGTTCCTGACCAAATGTGCGATGCTTCGCTATATATGGAATTACCAAAGACCTGTGTTTAATATCAGTGTAATGATATTTCTTATAATGGTATAATGGGTAAATCCTTGTGTTGCTATGCAGTACAGAACTTTAATATTAATCATTGCTCAATGTTTGAGAAGAGTGATCATACAACTTTATAAAAGGTAACAGTGTGAATATATTCAGAGTTCTTCAGATTCTTCTTTTTTTTTTTTTTTAAAGATTTTATTTATTTATTTGACAGAGATGGAGACAGCCAGCGAGAGGGGGAACACAAGCAGGGGGAGTGGGAAGAGGAAGAAGCAGGCTCACAGCAGAGGAGCCTGATGTGGGGCTCGATCCCATAACGCCAGGATCACGCCCTGAGCCGAAGCGTCTGCTTAACCGCTGTGCCACCCAGGCGCCCCTCTTCAGATTCTTCTTACTAAATCCCCCTCTCTGATAAATAAATCCCAACAACTCAAATGAACACATTACACATATTTTTGGTGTGTATCTTTTGATAAAATTTTAACAGAAATGCTGTTGTAATCTGGGCTCTTTCCCCATGTTTGTAAATATTTCTGCTTCTCTATATTATATTCTTTTACAGCCACTGGTTTTCACCTGGGAATGGTTTTGGCTCCTAGAGAACATTTGGCAGCATCTGGAGAAATTTTTGCCTGTCAGAACTTGGGGGTGGGGTGCTACTGGCACGTGGAAGGTAGAGGCCGGGGATGCTGCTAAGTATTCCTCTGTGCTTAAGCACAGCCCTTACAGCAAACAATTATGAGGCCCAAAATACCAACAGTGCCGAGGCTGAGAAAACCCCGCAGTAGACAGCCTTCCAAAGTGATGGGAGGCTTAAGTTTTGATTACCAGTGATTGAGGAAACCCCTTATAACATGATAGTTTGACCAGTAACTAGCTTGTTTGTTAGAACTGTTATTTTCTAGTGTGTACGTTTTTGTTTTGTTTTTAAGGATTAGATTTGAAGGAATCCTTAAAGATTACCTTAATTAAGCCCAACCCTTTAATTTTACCAGTGAGAAAACCAAGACCTGAAGGAAGGTTACTGACTTGTAAGACTTCATATTCCTTTGAATTATCTAATCATATTTTCCCCTTTGAAGATGTATTCTTTTGTTGCTTTCCAAGTGCCCAGTTTTGTGACATGAACTGTAATTTCAAAGTGGTTAAATGCATTTTAAATGGGATCTTTGACAGCTGTAAAGTAATTTCCAGAGTAGATTGGATTGCTTTAGTATGGTGTTTCTTGGAGAGAGAAAGCCTTGGTTCATCATTTGGATTATTTGCATCTGAAAATGTGGTTTGCTTAGAGATCTGTAGTTTCTGTGATTCCTCTTAAATCATTGACATAATTTATAAGGTAATTTTTTGTGTCTTGCAGGAGGAGAAAGAGGTCATATCAGAGTCACTAAAGCAGCAGTATAGTTTGTACCTCACGGTATTTAATCCCGTTTTTTAAAAAAGAGGTTAAATGAGTTACTAACAGCATGAACTGAAGACTTGCCTCTACCTTGAGAACAAATACTCTAGTTGTCTCTGTTAAATATTGAATACAGGTGTCTTAGTTAAAGACGCCTTTAGAGATCACTTACCTCTAATTTCCTTTGCCAGTGAGGAAACGAAAGTCTAGAGAGGGTATGTAACTCATCCTAGGTCACACTGAGTGAGGTTCCAAAATAAATACAGAAAGCAAAAGGGGGAGAGCTTAGGCATCTCACTTGTTAAGTCCTATGATCCAGTTTGTGTGGCAGAGATCACCCCATAAAACACAAAGGACCCTCACCAGTAATCTGGGCCATTGGAATCTATTGTATCATATCTTTTCATTTCCTTGGAAAATGAGCATGTATCCACACACATCCCGAGTGCACAGTGCCCTGACTCAGCATATAGTAAGTAAGCACAAGGAAAAAACATGTTCGGTGAATTTGAAAACAAAAGCCAGAATACTAGAGGTGAAACTGAGAGAGGAGACAGCACAAGGCATTCCGTGTTTCTTCTCCTTTTCTCAAATGGGGTGTGAGAGGTAGAAGATGCTAGCCCAAGGGGCGCCTGGGTGGCACAGCGGTTGAGCGTCTGCCTTCGGCTCAGGGCATGATCCCGGCGTTATGGGATCGAGCCCCACGTCAGGCTCCTTTGCTATGAGCCTGCTTCTCCCACTCCCCCTGCTTGTGTTCCCTCTCTCGCTGGCTGTCTCTATCTCTGTCAAGTAAATAAATAAAATCTTTAAAAAAAAAATTTAAAAGAAGATGCTAGCCCAGAAAGTAGGGATTGGATGCCTGTGTGGGCTTTCTCCTCTAAAAGAGGGGGTGAAGAGAGTTGTCTCTCTGCCGCACCCGCAAGGCTCCCGGACAGCAGCTTCGGATGCTACGCTGCTTCCATCCGTTGTGGCGGTGATGTTAAAGTACTACTCACGCGAAATACACAGCAAGCAAAAGAACCTTCTCAGTCTGACACTGAAGTCTTCTGCTGTAGAATTAAATTTATGTTGAAAATAATGACTATGGAGGTATCAAAGAGAAATTCAGTTAGCCATCTTCAAAGAAGGTCCAGTTTAAAAATAATTTAGGAAACAGTTTTCCTTACTTAAAGTCAGCTAGTACTTTCTTAATCAGTGAGTGGACTTGCTTTTGAGAAATGGCTATGGAAGATCTAAAGGGCATATTTATTATAGGACATTTACTTAAAATATTTGAATGACCATAATAAAAATCTGTTATTTTAGGCACCACAGGGGAGAGGAAATAGAAGGAAGCCAGATTTATAGTCTATGGTTGAAATACTTTAAGCCCACTTCTTGAAAGTTGTTCTGGTGTTTTGTAAGTTTAAATTTTTTCTTTTATTTTCAAACCTTTTAAACCTGCATTTGGAGGTAATGTTGCTTTTCATGTTTCTTTCTTGAAATTTTGCTGAGGAAGCGTTTAAGCTAGAGTTATTTTAGAAGTTGCCTTCTAAAGTGTCTTCTTTCTTTGGCCTATAATAAAGCGCAGACTTGCACAGTAAGAAAATTTGGCACAGTTGTAGGATAGCACTTCTCAGGCTTTTTGGTCAGAAGTTCTGTTGATGAGATTATTATAGATCCCAAGGAGCTTTCCCTCATATTGGTTGTATCTATCTAAAAATATTTTCCATATCAGAAATTAAAACTGAGAAATGTTTAAAACACAAGACTGTATACAGTTGACCCTCGAATAACATGGGGGTTACAGGCACCAACTTCCCCCGCCCAACCCCTGCAGTCAAATCTGCATATAACTTTTGACTCCCCCAAAACTTAATTAACTACTAATTGCTTACTGTTATTGTTTCTTACTGGTAACATAAATAGTTGTTTAACACGTATTTTGTACATCATCTGTATTACTGTATCCCTACAGTAAAGGTAAAGTAAGGTAGAGAAAACGTTATTAAGAAAATCATAAGGAAAAGAAAATACATTTACAGTACTGTACTATATCAAAAAAGATCTGTGTATAAGCAGTCCCGTATAGTTCAAGCCTGTGTTGTTCAAGGGTCAGCTGTACAAACATACATTTCATTAGATGTCAGACCAGTGATGTCACATGTCATGTAATCTTTGGAAAGTGAAAAGGCAAGTAACGTTTTAGAATTATTGTGGAAATAATTATTATGGAAAATAAAATTGTTATGGGATTAGTTTTGGCCTTAATAGGTAGACCCTCCTTGAAAGGGTCTGGAGGAACCCTCCCCCCTCTCCCCAGTCTCTGGACCACACTTTGAGAACCATGAGGCTAGATACTCATTGCTTCCAGGTTGTTTTAGAAAATAGGTGTCTTGGGGCACCTGGGTGGCTCAGTCGGTTAAATGTCTGCCTTCAGCTCAGGTCATGATCCCGGGGTCCTGGGTTTGAGCCCTGCTTCAGGCTCCCTGCTCAGTGGGGAGTCTGCTTCTACGTCTCCTCCCTGCTTGTTTTTTCTCTCTCTTTCTCAAATAAATAAAATCTTTAAAAAAAATAAAATAGATGTCTTACTTTCAAGACTCCAAACCACCTGTAGCTCCTTTTGCCTATTGAATGTGTTTCTTACTTCTAGAAAAGTTATATAGTGTCTGTACTTAGTGGTTATTTGTAAAGTAAGTGTGTTTTCAGGGCATAAGAGACATTTGAATATTCAAAATGACAATTTCAGTCTATAGAACATTGCTGATTCTGCTTTTTATTAATGATGCTTATGTTAGTTCTGTTGGAGCCAGTTGTTCCTAACCAAGTTGTATCCGGTGAGAGTTTATGTAATACGTAGATACTGTACAGTTGGTCTGGTGGCTTCCCCTAAAGTCATTCTCTTTTAAAAGGAATATCTGCAAAACCAAAATTCTGAAATTCCGATACTGACGCGCAGACATATTGGTAGCTGTGTTGGTGACGATCCTTAAGGCTGCTGTTGCTGCTGGATAGCATAATTAACTTTAGGACATTAACACGTGAAGGACTTATGTCTCTAGAACCATTTCCTTGGGCAAGGCTTACCAGCGTCTTTCATTTGTTAATCTAATCTTGCCGTTTGCTTCCCAGTCTCTGAGGAAGGGGTGGTAGACACATCTGCATCTGGAAAAGTAGTGCTCTGAAATGTGTATATTATTTTACACACAAGGGGTATTATTTTGTTGAGTATCTATGCATTCTGTGTACATGTACTATGATAAGGTGAGTGAACTTCACCTTGTTTAATCTTGACTTCAACTATATTAAATGAGATATGGCCCCATTCGCATTTTGAGTAACTACTACTACTAGCTCTCAGTAGTGGGGCCTACTGTCCACAGGCTGTCGTAACTCCAGAGTCTGTGCTCTCCCTGTCAGCTGTGTGTGAAGATGGTGTGTGAAGAAGCTGTATGTGAGACAAAGGGGATGGTTTGGGTTTTTTTAAAACTTGATAGTTGGAGTCAGATTGGAGAGAGAGCTTTAGTTTTCTGGTACAGAGTAGAGTGGTTACCCTGAGTCAAGGAAGAGTACTGTTGGGAAGGAGTAACGTTAGAATGGTAACTAAGACCCCTTGGGTCACTTAATGGCTCATTCTAAAAGATACGCCAAAGGATTTGAGAAATTTCATGAAGACAAGTATTTACATGAGAGAGGAAAGAACATTTTGTTTACATTTAGGAGGAAAAGAAGAGATACTGTTTGGGAAGCAGAGAGACATTAATAATGCCATACCATGTATGATCCTAGCAAAGTTAAGTGATAGTTGACTTCTAAAGTTACCCGTTTTATAATAATGGTTGGCTTCAGTGAAAGGCACAAGGTCATACAGGTTTCTTTTTATCCTGGTGCAGCGTGGCCTGACGTTGTGGCAAGAGCAGCTCTGGGGAAGGCCACGAGTACTGATCTTTCACAGGAAAGCGAGCTAGGTCTAGGAAATGATGACATGGGTCCCAGCTAGCCAGCTGAAAGGGCACCGTGGTCATTGGGACTAACGGTACAACAGGGTCTTGCGTTTCCTGCATCAGGGAGGAATTAGGTTGGGGATGGTTTCATCTTCCCATAGCTGAGCATATGAGTATTTGTTCAGTGGTCTGTTAAGATAATCAGTCCTTTGACATAGTGGCAGAGAAAGCACTTACCTAGAAACTCCCTGGGGATTTACTTTTAAACCAGATTATCTGCTGTATTTCCTCATCTGTTGTTCTTCATTGGGCTGGTTGATCATGTTGGTGATTCTTAGTAATTATTCTATTCTATAACACTGCAACAAATACGAAAAGTACGGTAATTTTTAAGACTGTAAAACCCTTTATTTAAAAAAAGTCTCAGCCTCACACGACTTAGCTGAAAGAATACCGCACCGATCTGGAGAGAGTGCTTCTCTTTGTAGTTGTTGACCCTCTCATTTTTTTTTTTTCCAAAGATTTTATTTTATTTATTTGACAGAGATAGACACAGCCAGTGAGAGAGGGAACACAAGCAGGGGGAGTGAGAGGAAGAAGCAGGCTCATAGCAGAGGAGGCCTGATGTGGGGCTCGATCCCATAACGCCGGGATCATGCCCTGAGCCGAAGGCAGACGCTTAACCGCCGTGCCACCCAGGTGCCCCGACCCTCTCATTTTTTAAAACTGAGAATCTTACTGGCTGTCTAACTTAACCTTTTAGAATTTTTGAGGATAAAGTGAGATGATAGTTATTAAAAAAATAAGTATATGCAAAGGGGAAAGAGCCCTAAAAGTGTCCTACTTAACTTTAAATCTGTTCTATACATTTCTAGATTTTAAAAGTTTTCTTTCACCTTTTAAGGTCATGGTCATTGATGTTGGAACTGGAATTCTAATTTCTGTTTCTGTTCACAGCATTTCTCTTCTGGGTTATTCTTGCTATTTAAAAAAAAAAAATACAGTGGATCAGGAGCTGGTGGGTGGAATGAACAGAAAACAGGTTGTTCTTGTAGGGCCTCTTTTCTGTACTAGTCATCAAAGCCAGGGGCCATTAGTGTGTCTTGGACAGTGTTGTTGACCCAATGTATACATTGTCTCAGAAGTAAATACAGACATTGCTGTGTTCCCCGCTGGTATGTTTTTGTTTGGGGGCATCATTAATACGAAAGTTCAGTCACTGTTGAGTGGAGTAGAAGCTGTCCTAGCTGGCCCAGGAAATGTGTATAGGATGACCTTTTGCACATAGGGACAGGAAAATGGGTCGTGTGAAGGTTCCTTTTATATTGCATGTGATCGATCATGAAGAATCATGGGCTCTGGATTGGAGTGAGCTAATAGTGGAAAGGCATTCTCAGAATTGTTAAATCCTTGAAGTTGCTGGTTCTTCAACCAACAGATTGCCAAGGCAAGAAAAGGGTTAGGGAATGGTAAACTTTCAGAGAACTCAAGGACAGTATAAGCTGACTTAGTGAAGATGTTTTCTAAGTTTTTAAAGTGCCTTTAAAAAAAAAGAAAAGAAAAAAAGGATGAGTTGATTTTCTGATTCCAGAGTCTTTGGGGAGGGGGGTATTTTAATTGAAAAGTGAGACACCAGATGGAATTCTCTTAAATTGGCAAAATGCACAAATGATAATTTAGGAAAAGCTGAACATAATCAAGGAAAAGATACAATTTGTTACAGATTCTTCTTGTTCTTTGTTGCCTCAACCATGAGAAAATGGGTTTGTCTTATTGCTTGTTTGGTAGCTGAGATACAGAAAAGTGCATGAGAAATGAGTGGTAAGATCTCATGTTCCCCTGAGTACACAAGCAGACAAGAAAGAGAGTATATGGTGGGAACACCTCTTAAAAATAGGTTTGACTAAAATTTAAAAAAAAAAGTTTGCCTGTGTTCCCCCAAAGTGGCATGAGTACACATAACAAAAACTATTCAGAAAAGATTGTTTTGTGCTGCCATTTCTATTCATTCATTCATTCATGTATGTTCAAACTTTGAAATTTTTCCTAGTCTAAAATTAGGTTGTCCCTACATGAAGATTCGCTTCACTTTTTATGGAATGGACTCTTTTCTGAAATCTCTGGGTTTTGTTTTTTAAGATTTATTGTCAGAGGGAGCAAGCGCACAAGCAGGGGGAGCAGCAGAGGGAGAAGCGGACTCCCCACTGAGCAGGGAGCCAAGTGCAGGGCTCCATCCCAGGACCTTGGGATCATGACCTGAGCGGAAGGCAGACGCTTAACCCCCTGAGCCACCCAGGCGTCCCGAAATATTTGCCATTTTAAATGCAAATACATAGACATGTTTTCCTAATGTCTGTTATTGAAGTTTCACAGCAGGTTTTCATTGGTAAATGTTTACTGAAACAGCAACAATAAACCTATAAAATAATTTTAAAACGACTTTTTTCCCATTAAGATACAGAAAGCTTGCTTAGTGTCAACTTTACTCTTTAAGGAAAGGAAACTAGCCCCCTCTGTTTATAACGTTTCTCAGAGTTTTTCATTTGTTTGTTGTTGTTGTTAGTTGTTTGGCTTTAATTCAAGGTTTCGACATCTAAAGTTTAAGCCATGTGCTTTGATCTAATGCTTTCTACTGTATTGTGAAGGCTATTAATTGCTTATTTTAGGTTTGTTAGTTGAGAAACCGGTAATTTTGAAGAACTCAGAGTGGCACCTGCATATTGAAGAATTGACTTTTTGCAACATGTTGAAAGTTGTGTCCGTTAAATGTGCTGTTTGTGTGTTGTATGACACTTAAAAGACACATTAGGCAATGTAAATCTGTGGGAGGTAATGATTTCTTACTGATCCACAGTATATCCCATATCATGATAAGGGTTCACTCCTTTTTGGGAGTGTTCCACAGGCAGTGGAAAGCATTCTTGCCAGCCCCCCCTGCCCTTTTCTCCTCCCTTCAGGACAACCAAGTAGTCCTTTCGAGAATGAGGCTGGTGAGGCTAATGAGGCTACTGGCATTCTTGGGGAGTTGTCTAGGGAAGTTGCAGCCTAGGTTAACCTGGGTTTTTCATCCCTGGTACCCTGGGGCCCAAGTCTCTCCCAGACACACACATAGACACACAGAAACAAGTCTGGGCTCTTTAAAGGCAGAGAGACTCATTTGAGGTTGCCTTCATAACAGGAGTCCAGAGAGAGTCCGGATAGACCTGGGTGAAAAATCTCAGCTCAGCTACTTACTAGCCTTAGACAAGTCTCTTTATCTTGCAACTCCTCAGTCTTCTTACTTTGTAAAATGGGGACAGTCCATCTCTCCTGTAGAGGCGCTGTGCCCAGTCTCACGCGTGCTGTGGCAGTCCTGTGACAGCGGCGAAAGGGCTCTGCCTCTGCCTCTGGCACTGCAGGCACTTCGCAGTATCTCCTCTTGGAAAAGCTGGCGTGGCCTCTCTGGAGCAGAGTGTGCCGCGCTCCGTGCGGATTGGACATGCCCATTCTTCCACATGCAATCACAGCACAAGCCTAGGAACAAGACAGGTGGCAGGAGCTGCGGGAACAGTTCGACAGGGTGGCACTTTGGGGTTCACACTTGGTGGGCCTTCTAGTTTTCTTTACCTTCCCCTTCCAAAATGGTTGGCTTTGCTTTTTGAACCAGTAAGTATCGGTATGTACTTTGTTCGGAAACACTGCACCTTTTAAAAATTAGTTAGGTGTGTGGCACGTGGCGGGCTCAGTCAGAGGAGCGTGCGGCTCCTGATCTCAGGGCTCTGAGTTTGACCCCCACGTTGGGTGTAGAGGTTACTTAAAAATAAAATCTTCAAAAAAAATTGGTTAGGTTTATTTCCTACCTCATCCCCTGTACCCTGATTCTAGAAGTTCTATGGGACTTGTTGCCGGGAGGGGGGGTTGAAAATCTCCTATAGTAATTTAAGTAATAAATGCTTTGTTGTTGTGGAGGGTGCAAGTAATGCCTGAGGAGTTAGGTTATTACTTTAGGACATATAAGACATAAAACACAGCAATATTTTTGAAACAACACAGATGCTTTTAGCAGACACACCGTATTTCTTGCTTATTTGCTTATTATCAGATCCCAAATAGCCTTGGGTCCTTCTCATTTATGAGGTTGTGGCCTGGTAGGCTATTGGAGGAGAACAGCACTCAACTTTACCATTCTAGTCCAATATTCATTTTCTTAGAAGCAAGTGAGAACAGTCCCATCTCTGTGCACATGTGCTGCCTGTTAAGAATTACAGCTGAGGGGCGCCTGGGTGGCACAGCGGTTGGGTGTCTGCCTTCAGCTCAGGGCGTGATATCCTGGTGTTGTGGGATCGAGCCCCGCATCAGACTCCTCTGCTATGAGCCTGCTTCTTCCTCTCCCACTCCCCCTGCTTGTGTTCCCTCTCTCTCTGGCTGTCTCTATCTCTGTCAAATAAATATAAATAAAATCTTTAAAAAAAAAAAAAGAATTACAGCTGAGTTTTACCTTCCGTACATGTAGGTTTTTTTCCTGTAGCTACTGGATCATGATGCGTGTGCTGAGGAAGAATTCCGACACTGTATTTGTGGAAGTGTTAGGGAATGATCACCAGGGGCAGAACACACATGGGCCCCCTCACCTGTTGTCCGTGGTATGCACACAGCCTTGGCAGGCCGTCCTTGTTTGCGGGTACTCCATCCTGGACAAGCGTGATGTCTGGCTGGTTGGGTGATTCTTTATGGTCCCTACACTTGTGGTGAGCGTAGCCTACGGAGTTGTTGAATCACCTGAAAGTAATGTAGCACTGTATATCAGCTTTACTCAGATGTAGAAATTAAAATAAGCAATTGCCTTCTGTCTCTGATCATCACTAGCTCTCTCTTCTGCTCTTACTGCCTGCTGCTCACTGAACCAGACACCACTTTTAACGTCCATGGTTTCTGATTCTCTTCTTTGACTTCTAATTTCTGCTCATACCCCCCCCTTTTACCTAGCATCCCTCTCGCGTCTCAGAAGAAAAGTGTCCCCATTCTTTTCCCAGGACTGTCTCAATTGTACTTTCTCTCCTTTGCCCCATGAGTTAACCCCTCTTTTTGCCTGCCTTTGGCCTTTTCCCCTCTTTCAGCAAACAACATGATTTTTAAGTCTCCTTTTCCTGTAGAAATCTCATACGTGGCCTGCTGCTTTCAGTAATGGCCAGAGCCACCCTCTACCTGAGCACCACGATGCTCAGAGAAGGCTCTTTGTTTCCCACTCTGTACTAGCCCTCGTGCAGCCTGTAATCCATCAAGTCTCCCCAGCTCTTGATCCCGTGGGGCCTGCTGCCCTAGAAGTCAGCATTGACGTCCTCCCAGTCACCAAAGCTTGGACCCTCTCGTCCATTCTCATTTTACTTGGTCTTTCTGTGCTATGTTTGTTTATTCTTTATTCATCCAGTAGATAGTTTTATTGAGTACCTGCCATGGTGCTGAATGACATGGTGACAAGAACGATTAAGATGTGATCTTGCCACCGAGAAGTATACAGTTGATCCGCAATTTCAGTACAGTGTTGCAAGTGACGGAACTTTGTAGGGTGTTCTAGAGTGAGACCCCTCTAACTCAGATTGGCTGGGCCTGTTGATTAGGACGGCGGTTACCTTTGATTCTGTTTCCGTTGAAAGTTCTCTTAGACTGGTGTCCAGGTGTCCCTTGTTTTTGCACGTCAGAGTTCTCTGGAGTAAAGTGCACATACTGGCTTAACTGAAATTCTCCCTCAAGGTGTAGTTTTTCATAAAGTTTTTATGGTTTTTTCACAATATTAACTCTGGTCGAGTTACTCATTTTGACACCTGAGCGTTGTTTAGTGTATGGCATTTTATTTTAAGTGATTTAAACTACTCTGTAACCCCTTTAGACAGCTGATCTGTTTGCATGCCCAGTAAGTGCTTGTGGTATGTTTGGTGGCAGTGATGACCTTCCTTGTAAGTATTAACACATTCGAACTTACTGTTCGGCGGAGTAGCATGTGTTGGAATGGCTGCTGCTGCCTTTCTCAGGACCTGGGGAAAAAGGAGGTTACCTTTCACATAGGGTCCTGTGTGTGTTTGGGGACGGGGGCTTAGAGTAAGTACATTCCTCCCTTTCCCTAGGGTACTTCACGTCTGTGTTTGAATCTCTTGCCCAGTGACAAGAGACTGTGGTCTAGGCTGAGGTATACCTGGGACTGGGTTTCACGTGTGCCACCCCATGACCAAGGCCTATGTTGTCGGAGACCAATAGGAAACTTGCTCTGAGATTGCACCTGTGTTGGTCTGTTTCTAGGCAAAGCCACACTGGCACCAAACAAGTACCAGTGCCTTCCATGCTCAGGCTCACCTCGGTGAACTCATGGGGGTGAGCCATTTGTCTCCTCGTCCTGCTTTCCTCCTCATCCACAGCACACCTGCTCTAGGGAGCTCCAGGAACATAGGGGTTAACTGAGGGTTTCAGCATGTCATGTATCTAGTGGCTGTTAGTTTTGTTTTTCCAAATTTTTGTTTGTTTTACCCCCCACCCCCGCTCCTCCTGCAATGTTCCACGGATGAGCAGACCTGGGGTGTCCGGGTTTTTTTCCTGTCCCAATTTTCCGTCCTGGGGAATGAGAGGGAGCTGTAGGGTCTGAAGGTGATGGTTACATTGTGGCAGCCAGTCGGTCACCTCATTAATGACCCATCTGGGTATTTGTTCCCTACCTCATTTTTGGAGACTTTATTCTATTATAAATGGCCATCTAGATGGGAATGTCTTTGAAAATGAATATTGTATAGAAATAATGCATAGGCGCTCCTCTGTCCCTTTCCCATTTGGGTCTGAATGCTCAGGCATTGTGCGGAGTGCTTGGCCGCACTTAGAATTTGTAAACAATAGTGTTAAGAGCTGGTGTCAGTTGGAGATTGGCGGGGACAGAATGGTTGATGACACAATGAATGTATCACTTGTCTGAGGTTTTTTATAGTGACTCTCAGTCTTTCACCCCCTTGGGAGCTAGTATGAACCACAGTTACCTTTTATTGCTCTATGTGTTGTCCATGCCAATCACAGAAGCTGCAGGGGAGCCGACCAAGTTGGAATAATTAGATTGAGAAGTGAATGTCACACTTCTAATTTCATTCTCCTTTCAAGGGATTACCACTGTCCATTTAATAAAATGAGATTAACCCTCTGCAGCAGGAGTATTTGAAAGCTGTCAGTCAGCGTAATCTTGACAGCTCAAAAGAAGTAGTGTTCTTAGCACTCTTAGAAACAGTGTCATGTTTTATGCGCGGAAAGACTTTTTTACTGCAAAGGGATGTGTATGTTTTTGTGAGCACATGCGTACGTGTCGTTAAAAGTAGATATATACACAGGAGGTGGATTTGGAAGAGGCAAAGTTTTACGGACTTATCCATACTGCACAGAAACAATGATGTAGAAATAATAAGTAATTTTGTTTTGAGTTGCCATATACCGATAATAAAATACCCAAGAAAGTATAAAACCAATTTTTTTTTAAAAAGAAATAATTTATAAAGCAAAGAGTGATGTCTTTTCTTGAATGTTCTAGAAAACCTCGGATCAATTCTCAGCTGGTGGCACAACAAGTGGCACAACAGTATGCCACCCCACCACCCCCTAAAAAGGAGAAGAAGGAGAAAGTGGAAAAGCAAGACAAAGAGAAACCTGAGAAAGATAAGGAAATTAGTCCTAGTGTCACCAAGAAAAATACCAACAAGAAAACAAAGTAAGTTCCCAGCTAACTCAGCACACTACATATTATTTTGCGGGTGAATCTAAGCTGTGTTTTAAATGCCTTTTTTGTGTCCCCACCTTAGACCAAAGTCTGACATTCTGAAAGATCCTCCTAGCGAAGCAAACAGTATACAGTCTGCAAATGCTACAACAAAGACCAGTGAAACGAATCACACCTCGAGGTATTTGAAACTAGAATGAAATACAGCCTTGATGCTCTGATTTACTTGGTCCTGAGAAGCCGGGGGCGGTTTTGCGCCTGTGGGTTTGCAGGCTGCGAACGGTGTTGGGGGGCAAGGGGTGTGCTAGGTATGGGCTCTTACCTTGGAAGACACACGTGTGTGTCTTTGTGTGTATGTGGCCTATTTCTGTATCACCGTGGCCACAACAGGAGAAAGATAACACTGATGATAATTTTGCATCGGTCCAAAGCTTTGGACCATTCGTTTAATGGTGGTTTCTATTGCTAAAGTAGTAAGCTTCGGTATATGTGGTGGCGATTTAGATTCATGCCACAGTGACACAAAGTCTCATGTGTATTGATGAAGAAGTCGCTTTGAACCCATAGCTTATTTAATTGGCTGTTCCCCGGGGTGTTGCTTGCAGGCCCCGGCTGAAAAACGTGGACAGGAGCACCGCACAGCAGTTGGCAGTGACTGTGGGCAACGTCACTGTCATTATCACAGACTTTAAGGAAAAGACTCGCTCCTCCTCGACATCCTCATCCACAGTGACCTCCAGTGCAGGGTCAGAACAGCAGAACCAGAGCAGCTCGGGCTCGGAGAGCACAGACAAGGGCTCCTCCCGTTCCTCCACGCCAAAGGGCGACATGTCAGCAGTAAATGATGAATCTTTCTGAAATTGCACATGGAATTGTGAAAACTATGAATCAGGGTATGAAATTCAAATCCTCCACCTGCCCATGCTGCTTGCACCCCCTGGAGAATCTTCTGTGGACATCGGCCTCTTAGTGAAGCTGCCAGGATAATTTCTGCTTGCCATGGGCATCTGGCCACCAAGGAATTTCGCACCCTGACGATTACTCTTGACACTTTTATGTATTCCATTGTTTTATATGATTTTCCTAACAATCATTTATAATTGGATGTGCTCCTGAATCTACTTTTTATAAAAAAAAAAAAAATCTGCTGTGCACAATTTTCCATGTACATTACAACTGGTATTTTGTTTTTGTTTTGTTGGGGGGGTTGGGAGGGGGAGGGATCTTTTATTTATTGTGTTCACAGACTCCATTCTTTCAGCATATCCTTTTAAGTTTAGTTCTTTCTTCCAGTTATACTATGTACTATCAGTTTTGATATAACTATATATATATAAATATAAAATTATATATAAAGGGTTATTTGAAACCAATCCATGGCAACGCTGGTGCTTGATACACTGTGAAGTGAATACAACATTGAACAGTTACAGATCTGGGACAGTCCCTTCTATGAAAGTGCTGAAATTAAATTAAAATCAGTCTTACATGAAGTATGTTCCAACCCACGTGGGAACTTGACTCTCTCATCTGTCTAAAGAGGACTGGACGATAGAAAAATATATATTTTTTAAACAATGTTATCTCAAATTTAAAGACTGCTCCAGATAGCCTGCATTTGCAATGGAATAACTGACAAATCACAAATGGTTTAGTTGGGAGGGCTTTGATCGTTCAAAAGTAACTTAAACTAGCTCCAGAATGCCAAGTATTCGTGTAAGTTCCGGTTACATGTTAACATTGCTGTTCTTACATAAGCACTCATGAAAATATGGTATTCTGTAACTCGAATTCCATCCATTTTCCAGACCTCTACTCATGACTGAGGTAAATATAAATTGTCTCTTAGTTTTAGGATTAAAATCGTCTAAACTGTATTTTTGCTCCATACAAGAAGCAACTCCCTATTTCCACTTTGCACGTGACATTGCACTCGTGGTTTTCGTAATTGAAATTGGTTTGCCTCGTGTCCCTTCCTTTTCCTTACCCTACCAATTTAGTTATGAGAATTCTTTCTCTTTTTTAAAAATCTACTCTTGTTTGCTTTACTGAACAAAGGTTATCAACTGCACATCCAGTCCCGACATGGAGCTTTTCAGTGTTTGGAGACATTTCTCAATTCCCTGCTGTGGGAAGGAACTCAAGTGGTGAATGGTTTAAGCACTAGCAGCCAGAATTGCAGGGAAAGCTCATACTTCCTGCGAGCCTGTGATCTTTTTCTTTCTCATCATAAAGATAGCTTGAGCAAACCCTTTCAAGGTTTCTTTTCACTCATTTTTTTACTGTCTTGCAAAAACAAACAAAAAACAAAGACCACTAATAACGATTCCACCCTCTCCTTATTTTTCAAATGTTTTGTTTTGCTTTGTTTGGATTTAGGGTCTCTCTTCCCTTTGACTCTTACATTCTTATCCGCACGGTTTATAGGCTTCAGAGTCATTTCAAGCATGGGAACTTGGTGGTACCTTCCTTTACTTGATCATACTGAAGGGCTCACGGGAGGGCAGCCGAATTGTGATGAAGCGCCACGTTTTGGTGTGAAAAACCTGGTTTGCTTAAGAACAGAAGTACTTGTCTGTGGAGGCAACGAGTAAAAAAGAAACAATTAACAGCTTGATTTGAGTAGCCAACAGGAAAGGTTCCTTTCACATTTACATTAAAACTATTCTGTAATCACTAATGTACCATAATTCAAATTCTGTTCTCAAAGGTATAGATGATAAAGCAGTGCCATTTGTTGCTGTGGTCCTATTCTCAAATGCATGGACAATTGTTCCCCTCTTTTTAAAATAATGCTTGTATCTGGGATGCAAGCTATGCTATCTTTTTAAATACATTTTTAAAGTATTTATTAATGAACCAAAGGAAATTAGATGCTTTCTGTAAGCATCAGAATATATAATACATAGTGATTTGACTATGAATTTTAAATCCACATTTTAATATTAGTGGGATATTGCAAAGACATTCCTTCTAAAGTTTTAATATTCCTTTTATTAAGGGTCTCAGGGAGGGTAAATTAGTCAGCCATATTTATTTTCCAGAGATGTAAGGAATTGCTACGTTTTTTAATTAACTTTTCAAAAAAATTTAAATGCCACCAAACTCATGTGGGTTGCACTGCTTTTTGAACCAATAAGTGTTGGTATGCACTTTGTTCAGAAACACTGTGTACTTTTTCAAAATTGGTTTCATGTAAAGTGATTGGACCCCTAGGTTAGTGGAAAAAGCTGATTAACCAGCTACTCATAGGCTGCTAATTAATTCATTGCCAATGTCTTGGTTTTTCAGTTTTGCCTCCGTGATAAATCAATACATGACAGAATGGGGAGGGGTGAAGGAAGGGAGGATTGCTATAGAACATGTGAGATGAAAGCGGCATTTGGATAGAACTGCAGCTAACAGTGGGACTTCCCCTCAGCAGATGTGATCGCGCCAGTCCTCGAGCTGCCGTTTTGTCTTCTGTTGAGGTAGTGAGGTGGTAGGTACCTTACTTACACTTCTAATTTCTGAAATTGATAACATCCCTCAGGCATGTATTCTGGAAATGGAATTCCTGTAACTTCCTGCATTTGCAGTTGGCCCTACAATTAGTAGGCAGCGCATAAAAACACTAGTGTAGATTATAAAGATACACATCAAAAGAGGACCAGAAATACTTGGTATTCAGTGGCACAGTAAGCAGGTTATAAAAACAAAACAAACAAACAAAAAAAAAACAAAAGCACAGTGTTACGCTTGCAAGTTTCCATTTGTTTTACTACCACACGATCTTTCACACTTGTGCGTGCGCACACACACAGAGCTTACCTGACTTGCTCTGCTTGAGTCATGCAGTTTTAAAAGTAAAGACATCTTGACACCCACAAAATATTTTAATCAAAACCTTTCAGTTTCAATCTGGATCTTTAAAAACATTGGCAGAAGCTTCTGTGAGTTTAGTTCCACTAAGATGTTCCACCTGCCTTATCAAGACCATTCTCAGTCTACTTTTTTAAGCTACCGTATCTTAAATTATTGAAAATTTATTAATTGCTGAATATATAATAACCTTTGCTTGTATGTAACCGAAAATGGTTTAAGAGCCAACATTTAGAGTATGACAATGGAGCTGAACAGTTTTTAATGCGCAAGCAGTTCTGTTCTTGTGTATGACTTGTAACCTTAATTTACTGTGTAAAGATGGTTACATTATTTCCTTAGCTTTGTTTGTTGGAGACAAATAGAGAATGCTTGTTAAGTATGTCAAAACATAATCTTATCTTGTGAATTTTTGTTAATGTATTATACGAGCTATATTTTTCATTTGCCCAGAAAGACAGCTTGTATAACGCTTTTGGAAGTTTCTGCTCTGTAACGTCTTTAGAGCTGACAGTCTGTTAGGTTTGTTTTTTTCTCCATGCTAAAGTGTCAGATGGTGGTTTTGTGAACTGGTCAGAAATTCACAGGTCTTAAATGTTTTGGGAAAATTTATATTGGACACTGCTCTTTGTCTAGCAAATAAAAGATGTTAATATATTCCTGTTACTGGCATGTGCACGACTATGTTATTAGAAGCCACTTTATCATTTTCCTGCTTTAAATAGAAATGTCTATTTATGAATTCTGCTTGTAGTTTTTTCACAAATAAAATAGTAAAATTTACGTGGAAATCTTTATTTTCTTGTGTACAGATTTTAGCCCTTGTGCTCGGATTTTTAGCTTGTGGGGTATTTCCAATGGGAGCAGGAGACTAAGGAGGACTCAAGTTCTTCATCAAACGCAAGTTGATTTGGGTGTCTCGGGACGCGTCTCTGAGCGTAGCAGCAAACGTGATTGAACAAAATGTCCAGATTGGGGAAGAAAACCAACTAATGTGTCTAAGCTTGTCCTTTGAGATCGGTGGCAGGGATTTAAAGGAGATGATGGCTGATGACAGTTCAGTGGATGACTGAAAATCCTCAGAAGACAACCCGTTGGTGGCCAGGTGCAGTTAGGTATGCTAACTCGGATATCAGCGACACACAGCGTCAGGCCTAAAAGCCATGCAGACAGCTGGGGGACTGCTGCCGAGAGGCCCCGGAAGGGGCTGTACCCTTCCAAAGAATACGGAAACCACTCAAAACACTTCAGGATCCACCCTGATTACTCTTCTCTGTCCTGAATTTGCACTCGAACCAACACCGAAAGGAAGACCATGTAAAATGGTGCAGGACGCCGAGCTGGAGAATGAGCCTGTCCTGGCAAAAGGAAACTGCAAACTATGTTCTTTGTCCTTTTCCAGTACTGAGTGCTAACCGTTACGTCTGGCTTCTCAGAATTCTCAGGATCTGGAAGGGTGGAAGGGATCAGATGACGTCTCGTGGTTCCCAGGGGCTAGTGTGGGTACAGATGGGCGACGGGCTTTCAGCTTTCTTTGGTACCTAAGGAGTCCTGTATGAGGGTCCCCACTGCTGGTGGCACTGGCTCCACCCTTTGGGGGAGGATAGAAGCTGCCCCTCCCCCTAGATAGAGGCATACAGCAAGAGCTTGGCTCTTTGAGTGAAAGTGCAAGCATGTCTCTTAGGGAAACAGTATGGATCCTTTCTGGTCATGAGGGCAAGGGGGGGAGGCAAAGGCTCCTTCCCTCTTGCCCTTGGCTAAACCCCAGCGTTGACACATGTCCACACCCCCCACTGAGGAACACCGTGGCTGGGGTGTGACAACAACATGGTAAGACACATGGTAAATTGGTCTTGGTCATGGATAGGATGATCTCTGAAGCTGGAAAGTGCCCAGGCTTCTGCTCTGTTTTCAGAGTCCTGTGACCTGGCAATTAGCCAGCCTCTGCCCCGGGGCAGCAAAGAGAAGATGAGGGATATCAGGGAGGCCCTTGGTCTGTCTCATCCTTGACCTCCCAGCAGTTCTGAAGAGTTACTCTGAACCCTTAAAGTCACAGCAGGGAGAGGTTCAGAACCATCTTTGTATTGGAATTAAAAACTCTTGATCAAGGTGTTGTCAAAGAAGCTAGGGTCTAGCCTGGCTGCTGCTCATGGTGTTATTAGGAAGGCACAATCTTTTCCCCAGCAGTCCAGGCTCTGTTAGGGCAATAGAAATGGACTACTGAAAACTGCAGGGAGGGCCCCCTGATTTTTCTAGAAAAGATCATGGGACACATCTGGAAAGATGGAGGTGCTCAGGTCAGGGCAGACCGTAGAGTGAAAGTAGATAATCCAGGTGTTAACGTTCTGCCCCGGTAAACCTGCCTTCTGTCCAGGCAGTCATCACAAAGCTCACTCTGGGGCATCTGGTGACTAGGTATTTCTGTAGTCCCAATGACGCAGCTAAGGGGGAGGAGTGTGCGGATCCAGACTGAAATTGGCCCACTCCTGCAGGTGCTTTTCACCTAGACTGGGCGTATGAGTGACAGCCCCTCCTCCTGTTCTCCCCATCTCCAGCCTGTGCCAGAGACCACGAATCAGCCACAGTACTCGGGTCGGTTAGCTGAACTCAGACTCCGAATCCTCAGCACAGTTCTGCAGGCTTCCTGGCCCCAAGTTCCTGTGTGGTAAAACTCATTTGCCATTCCTGCCCCGGACCAAAGCCACTCAAAGCAATCGGAGCGCCCTACAAGGCTGATTTTAATCAACTCTTCAGTCACGGGGCACTCCCTGGGGCCACAGGAATTCCCAACCGAAGGCTGGCTGAGAGGCCTGGAGGAGTGAGGAAAGACGAAAACGAAACCCAACGCCAGCTCTTCGAAAGGCTCAGCTTTCCTGTTCAAGGTGGGACCAGAGGAGAAGGCCAGTGCTAAGCACTGTAGCTTTAAGTGCCAGACCCATAGGCCTGCTGGCAGTGATGGGTGTCGCCTTGTTGGTCTGCCATGTAGGCCACACTGTGACCTGCCCAGGCTGTCACACCGGTTCTGCCAACCCCAGGGACTCTCAAATACCAGGGCAAAACACCAAACGGATGTGATTCCTGGAAGCAGCAAGATACACCCTTGGAGTCAGAACTGTAGAAGACTCCCTCCTTTACCTGACTGGGTGACCTTGGGCAAGTCAGCCACCTTAGGCTCCTCCTCCTCCTCTGCCCTGTTCTCTGCTCCCAGTGGCAATGGGCCAGTGCCCCCGTGGTTGTCTCTAGTTGTCATGGTTTTCATAATAATAGGGAGCAACCTTCTTTTCAAGAACATTCACTCCGATGCTTCACTGATGTCAACACTGGGCATGAGTGAGAAAGGTTTGTTCTGTTTTGTATTTTTTTTCTTTTTATATTGTATATATGTGTGTGTGTGAGTGTGTGTGTGTGTATGTGTTGCCCCCTGGCCTGGAGCAAGCAGTTGGTTGCAAGCCACATGTAAATCAATCCAGTGGTATTTTTCACAGCTGCTTGGTGTTTCTATATCTACAAACAGTGTTACAATGAATATGGCTTTTCTTCATTAAAAGTTTGATTTTTTTTAAATGACGTTCACTGCCCTGTTGCTATCAAAAAAGAAAAAGTTTCCGGTCCGCGGAAGAATTTGAGATCTCAGAGTGCCTGGCTCATGCACCGTAGGAGCTTAGTAAGCGTCCGCGGTGGGTTGCATGCGTACCTCCCTGCTTGCATACCCGTGCGTGCCTCTCTACATACGCACATGCGTCCTCATGGAGAAGGGGGTTTTCCACACATGCATCAGTGTCACTAGCTCCTGGCATAGAGAAGTTTGAGCTACAAACCACTAGATCAGCCACAAATACACTCACGGAGAGTGAACTGTAGACAAGAACCATTTTTTCAGCCTGAGTAATTCAGCCATCACAGCAGCCCCAGCAGCAGGAGAGCTCCGTGTATGGGAGCAAGGCAGATACATAAATTGTATTCATTGCCTCTTCACATTTAAAGGAATTTGTTCCCATTTGGAGAAGTCTCCAGTAGAGTTGTCTCATTGGCTGGAATTATAACAATCTGCCAGAGTGGAAAATGTGTGAATGTGAGGCATTCCCAAGAGGCGAGACCCTCTAATAAATTATACTGTAACGTTCCAAGCGACTCCTGCGTGCAGAGATCATCCTGACAATGCTGACGAAGGCAGCAAACAAATAGGCTAATAGGGAGAATTGCAAGCACCTCCATTCATCGGGGAGCAATCAGCAGCCGCTGGTGGACAGATGGGCCAGCTCGCCTGTGTGGCCGGCAAGCGGTGGGGACCGCTCTGGTGGCCGCTGAGCAGAGATGGGGCGCCCACAACAGGCTGGGCTCGCTGCTCTCCATAGAAGCCCGTAAATCCCGAGCGAGAACATATGCCTCAGTGGCACTGAGTGAACTGGGACTGGCGGGCGTGCATGGCAGGTCCTGGGAACGACAGTTGCCTAGGACCCTTTTTTCTGTTCCCAGCTCTATGACAAGTCCTCATTTCATCCTGACTCCAAATACATTCTACTCTACGCGGAGGGCCATCACCTTAGCGAAGTTGATTTAAGCAGCAAGAACAACACACTTTCTGGGTACTAATTTTAGTGCTTTACTAACTCAATCCGCACAAAGTATGGAATAGAGTCAGGGTGGGCGAATTTCAGCCCGTGGGCCAAATCCTTCCCCACTGCCTGTTTCTGTACGGCCCATGAGCTAAGGATGGATTTTACATTTTTAAATGGTTGAAAAAAATTTTTAAAGAATAATATTTGTGATGTGAAAATTATATGAAACTCAAATTTCAGTGTCTACGGATAAAGTTTTATTGGAACATAGCCATGCCCATTCGTTCCTGTATTGTCTATGGCTGCTCTCCGGCTACGAGGGCAGAGTGGAGCTAGTGCAGTGGAGACCATGTGGCCCACAGAGCCTATATTTATTATCTGGCCCCTTAGAGAAAAAATGTACTGCTCCCTGGAATACACTCCCATCTGTCACATTCTATGAGGTAAGCGCTGACATCGCACTCAGAGTCTAGAAGGGTTACTGGCAGAGTCGGATAAATGGTTGTGGAATGAAGGCATCGCTCCCTGCCTGTTTTACAAATGAGGAAACTGGAGCGCAGGGATTTTAAGGAACTTGCCCAAGGCCACCCGGCTAATAAGTGGAAGATTTGGGATTCGAATCAAGGCCATATAATTCAGAGTCCTGGATTTTAGTGTTCAAGAGGCTGAATGGGCAGCTTCCTCCAAAGTATGTTCCTTGAACACAAGTTAGGCCAGATGCCTAGCTGTGGCCAAATAAATTTGGTTGAAATCCTGTTTAATATAGAAGCCCTCTTGGAGTTTCACCGTGATCATTAGCATATCAAAGGCTCTGTGAAGTCCTGCAGGAAAAAAACCCGTTTCACTTTCTTTAATATGGTGTTTTTAAAACTTATTCCACCAACTAATATAACTCTGGGGGGAGCATTTGTGAAAAGATTTGTAGTTAAGACTTACTGGGTACAGTTGGCCTGTGGCCGTGAGAAAATTACTGAGCCTCTCTGAACCCGTTTTATTTTTTCTCTGTAGAATGGTAACAGGGGCATGAAGATTTCCTGAGCTGCTAAGTTCCTGGGTCCTGCCTGGTAGATATCTACAAAATGTCAGTTTCCTGCTCGCCGAGGTAACTCGGGGCTCCTGCACACTGGCCATTTCCTACCTTTGAGGCCACAGGTGGAACGACAGTAGCTTTCCAAAGGGACATCATGTCACCATTAGGAGGATCCGACCACTCAGGGTGTAAAACAGAAGCCCCAGCGCGAGAGGGAAGGCCTGGCATCCTAACTGCGGGCAGGAGAGTCCCCACACCAGCCCCCGCCCGGCGTGTGCGTGCCAGCAGCGTGGGCAGCCCAGCCCGCGCGCTCCGCCTCCTGGGTTTCTCCGCTGTCCCTTTCTGGGGACATCTAACAGTGAGTCCCGGCCGTCAGCTGTGCTCGGCAGTCCGCTCTCATCGTAGTCACTCCTGCTTAAGTGAGTCCTCCTTGACTCCCTGGACGCCGGAAGCCTTTCTTCCTGACAGCAGGTGAGGCATCGGCCGCCTCTGGACGTGACCATCCACTTCAGTGCCTGCGGAAGTCCCCGCCGCCCGCAACCCAGACATCTGAAGAGTTAGCTTAATAGAGTCAGCTGCGCGGAGGAGGGGGGTCTGGGCTCCGGGCCGAGGGGGCAGGGGGCGGGGGGAGGGGAAGGGTGTGCTGTTGCGCCAGGGTCCCAGCCGCCCTTCCCTCACCAGTGTCACGTGGGCCGGACGGGGCAGGGTGGAGTGGGGGGCCGGGGAAGGGAACGGAGAAGGGGAAGGGGCCGGGAGGCAAGGTGGCAGGCTACCGGGTGGGCAGGAGAGGCTGGACCGCAGTGTCGTTACCGGAAACACGGAAGAAGGAAACCTAAGACCTGGAAGACCTGTCCCGTGCTCTTGTACCCTCTTTTCTGCCTGCCCGTCCGCTGCAAAGTGGAAGGGGCCCTGCAGCCTAGAAGGGGAGGGGCAGGCAGGAGGACAGGTGGAGGCCCGTCTGGCAGAGAGGGGGTTCTCTCAGGCACTGCTGAGCGCCTCTGATACCCTCCCTCCCTTCCCGGAGTCCTCCCCCACACGGAAGCTTCTGGTTTGGCCTTGCCAGCTGTCTTTTGGAAAACAGACTCTCCGGTTGCAGGACCACTGGTGCAGACAGGCATGCACCCCAAGAAGCAGCAGGCCCCGTGGGAAAGCTCAGATGGGGGCCAGCCCTCCACCCCATTGCCCCCAAGGGCTTAAACTTCTTTTTTTTAGACTTTCTTTATTTACTTGAGAGAGAGAGAGAGAGATGGAGAGGATGAGTGGGAGGAGGGCAGAGGGAGAAGCAGACTCCCTGCGGAGCAAGGAGTCTGATTTGGAACTCCATTCCAGGACTCTGGGATCAGGACCTGAGCTGAAGGCAACACTTAACTGACTGAGCCACCCAGGTGCCCAGGGCTTCACCTTTTCTTCCCCCCAGTTTTGTATGCCTCTGCTTAGCTGTTTTCTCTTAATTCGTCAGATGTCAGCATGTTTCCCTTCACTCTGCCCACTCTAAGTCTTTGCCTGCAAGGAGTCCACCCTGGAAACGAGAGTCCGACCGATTTCCCGTTAAACCATCACAGACTGTACACAGACACGACAGTCCTTACACCTTGACAGCCCTTGCCCGGTGTTGCCAAGTGCACAGCCAGACTGAAATCCGTCTGATTAGAAGGGCCATATTTGAATATAAAAACAAGGACATCTTCCAATTATGCGGTAGAGATTCTTAATGTCCTCGAATGATGGAAGGGAGGCAAACATGCTTTAATTTTGCCTGATTCCTCAGGCTTCCGACTTGGGACTTCAAGGTGATGGCTGGAACTCTGTCCGTCAACGTGGATCATGCGGTCATCTTAAGGATGGAAACTACATAGTAAGGATTAAAAGAGCTGAAAGATAGAGCCTGGGTCCCGGATGACTCCGTGGAGCTGTCGTCCTAGGACGCCCCGCCGAGCTCCTGACCCCTTATAGGTGGACGTAAACTTCTCTTTTATTTAAACCCCTGTGTGTTAGTTAGGGCTCTCCAGAGAAGGAGAACCAGTAGAAGATATATATATATATCTCCACTGCAGGCCAAGAAGGATCCAGACCATTTTGGCATGACTCTCACTTCCTATATATGACTTTCTCCCTGAAGAACAAAGGATGTGTATCAGGCAGAAAATAGGATGGCCACATGAGTTAACAGGCAAGCTGTCGAGTGGCATCAAGCTGCACAGATCCCCACCCGAATCAGGCAGCTCAGGCTGTGTTCTGCTGCTGTAACAGAGCATCTCAAATCTGCAAAGTGCACAACAACAAAGGTTTGTTTCTCACCCAGGTTTTGAGTCTCTCTCAGCTCCGCTTCCTGTCCTCTTGACTCTGGAACCCAGGCTCGCTTTGGGATATTATGGTCTGTCTTGAGGCGGAAAAAAGGATAGCAAAACATGCCTGGCCCCTTCCGGCCTCTATTTAGAGGTGACACACGTCACTTCCACTCACATTTCATTAGCCAAAGAATCACACAACCACACGGGATAGGGCTATATAATCGTCCCCCAGGCTGGGTGCCACGGGGTGGGGCAGCAAATGTTTTGAGCATTAACTAGCCTACCACACCATTTCACTGGGCTATAAGAACAGACACAGAAATTGACCAAGACTTAGAAAGAACCAACTCCAACTTCACTTCCTTCGTGCCAATCCCTTCACCCTCCCGTCCCCAAGCAGAGACTCTGAGCAGAAAAAAACTGGTTTCCCTTTCTGGCTGCCTTGTTAACAATGGGAGAAAAGTAAAGCCAGGTGGAGGCACGGGGAACTCCGGGAGAGCCAGGCTGAAGGTTAATACTGCCCCACATTCCCAGTCACCTTTTTGCTTCTAGTCTGATTCCTCTAAAGGGAAAACTGGGAAATGTTCCTGAAGTGGGGGAATTCTGTGGTCTGAGGTTTTGGGTTTGGGGAAGAGATGAAATTTCAGTTACACATTTCATTGCTTCTGCTCTGCAAGGTCCCTGTGTGAGTCTGGTCCATCTCTGGTGCCCTTGGTGCTGAGTCTCCTGTGTGATCCAAAGACAGGACTGGTAAGAAGTGTACGAGCTTCCTACTCCACCATTAGCCCATCTCTTCATGCCCTCGATCCTGGCCTTTCTATCAGGACACTTTAATGTGCAGTGATGCTTCCTAGATATGCCCTACTCCACATGCCCCTAGTCTGCAGAATCTCCTGGATCGACAAGTCATGTTAAGTGTTATAGATTGAATTGTGTCCCCCCAAATTCATACACTGAAACTCTAACTCCCAATGTGAGCTGTTTGGAGTTAGGGCCTTTAAAGACATATGTAAAGTTAAGTGAGGTCATGAGAATGGGCTTCCTTAAGGAACTAGTGTCCTACTAAGAAGGGGTAGAGACACCAGAGACCTGTCTGTCTCAGCACACACAGGGAAAAGGCCATGTGAGGACACAAGAAGGCAGCTGTCTACAAGTCAAGGAGAGAGGCCTCACCAGAGACCTCCTGATCTTAGATTTCCTGCCTCCAGAACAGTGAAAAAATAAATGTACCTATTAAAATAGGTGTTCTTTAAGCCACCCTTGAAGTGGTATTTTGTTATACAGCCCTAGCTGACTAATCCATTAAGAGTAACAGCAGCCCCAGCATCCAGTCCTGCTTTCCTTCTCTTCCGTTTCCCTGTCTTCAGAGGAAACTCTTTTTTATTCCTTATCACTATTTCTTTGGTACTTCTTTCTGTGGGTCATAAGAATCATGCCCAGTGGGCTCCTTTCTGTGTTTTCCATCTTACCTGTTACCTCTTGACTTCTGCTATGGGAGGTAAGATTTTAGCTCTCTTTCCTGCTGCCCATTTTCACTCTACAAATATAGACTTCCCCCTGACCCCTGCCCCACTCGCTGTATTATTATATCATATTCGATTAGATCAGTGTTGGTATTTATATTATTTTTACTATATACGTGTACCTCACAGTGGAGTTTTATGGTAAAACTATGACTACTTTGTCTTTCTTTTGGTTTGTTTTCCTGGAGTAATTCTTTTTGTTTATTTGCTTATTTCTCTATGCATTTATCACCAATTCAAAAACAAACATACACGAGCTTAGTCAGGCCCCATGCATCCTGGAGTGAGGGGTGAGCCCAGGGAGCAGGCATGAGAAGCCACACTGGTCGGACAGAGCATGGCACTGACACATGGGCTTTCAATCCAAGGGCTATCAATGAAAAGTCTCTTGAGAGAGGTGTGGACGAGGATGGAGAGGCACCCCCAGACTTTAGCAACAGGGGGAAACAATTACCAGTGCCAGGCCTGAAGGGCAAAGGGAGGAAATAGGGTTACTGGTGCCCAGTGGATTTGGAGCTGTGGAGGAGGGGCAGCTTGCAGGATCTGCGGTCAGGGAGGGTAATGTAGCCCCCGCCAAGAGGGTCACATCAAGGAGACAGAGAGGGGCACAAGAGACAGTTGACCTCCCTTGCTTCATCCCCTCTCATCTTCTGCCAGTGTTACTCATTTGCAAACCCAACAGGAAGCCAAGGGCGAGGGAGCCCAGAGTTATGATCCACAGGAAGAGCCACCTGGAAGCTGCTGGTCAGGAAAGGGGAGGAAATGCAGAGGGGAGGGTGAAACTAAAGGCAAACTGGCACACTCTCACTGGCCTGCCCCATCATTTTTTGCCAAGATTCATTGGCTTCAGGTGTCCTAGTCTTAGCTTCTTGGAGACATCTCTCCTAGAGTCTCCTGACCTGTCCCCATCCAGGCTTTCACTGCAGGACCTCCCTTGACCATCATCCTGGTCTTTTCTTTTCCATTGTAGCTCCTGTTTCCTGTCATCCCAGTCTTCCTCTTTCTTGCTTTACTCCCTCATTTTAGTGGAGCTCATCCTCCACTAGTTTCCTGAGAAAGGATGTGCATGTGAGCGCTTTATTCTTTGAGACCTTGCAAGATCAACAATGTCTTTACTCTTCCTTCATACCCACCTGCCGCAATCTAATCTTGGAAGTCATTTTTCTTCCTCACATCTGGTGACACTGATGAGAAGCCTAAAGCCCTCTGGTTCCGGATCCTGTGTGTGGGATGTATTTTTCCCCCCTCTGGACATTTAAAGAAGCTTATCTGGGGCCTGGCTGGTTCAGTCAGTTGAGCATGTAACTCTTGGTCTCAGAGATGTGAGTTTGAGTCCCACACTGGGTGCAGAGATTACTTAAAAATAAAACCTTTTTTTTTATTTTTGGGCGCCTGGGTGGCTGAGTTAGTTAAATGTCCAACTCTTGATTTTGGCTCAGGTCATGGTCTCAGGGTTGTGGGATTGAGCCCTACGTCAGGGTCAGTGGGGAGTCTGCTTGATATTCTCTCCCTCTTCCTCTGAAGTTCTTCCATGTCCCCAGTACACTGACACTTCGTGACTATGCTCTTTGTTTTGGGTCTATTTTCACAACTGTTCCGAATGCCCAGTGGGTGCTTTCAATCCCCAAATTCAAGTCATTCAGTGTTGGGAAACTCCCTTGAACTATTTCACTGATGACTTCATTTTCTCTTTTTCTTTCTGGAACTTCTGTTATCCAGATACTATACCTCCTTTGATTTTCTGGTGATTTCTGTCTTGTGTTCTTTTTATGCTTTTGTTCTTCTTAGAAAGAAGTGATCTCATGCTATGGGTTGAATTGTGTCCCTCAAAAGATGTTGAAGTCCTAACCCCCAGTGTCTGTGAATGTGACCTTATTTGGAAATAGGGTCTTCGCAGAGGTAATCAAGTGAAACTGAAGTCACTAATGTAGGTCCTGATCCAGTATGACGGGTGTCACTATTGCATGGGCAGTTTGGACACAGAGATGGACATGCACACAGGGAGAACACAGGGTGAAAACAAAGGCAGAGACTGGGCTGATGTTTCTACAAGCTGCAGGACACCAAGAATTGCCAGAAAACCATCAGAAGCGGGGAGAGAGGCAAGGAACAGATTCTCCTTGTAGAGTCCTCACAAAGAACTAACCTCTGCCAATACCTTGATTTGGGAGTTCTGGACTCCGGAACTGTGAGACAATAAATCTCTGTTGCTTTAAGCACCCCAGTCTGTGGAACTTGGTTAGAGCAGCCCCAGGAAACTGATACACCTCATCTTTGCCTTCCATTTCTTCTATTAAGTTCTTCATTTCTTCTGTCATGTTTCCAATTTCCAAGAGCCATTTTTTGTTGTTGTTCTGTACATTTCCTTTTTGTTATTTCCACCTCTTATTTCATGCCTGCCATATATTTTCTCATCTGAGGAAATTAATGATGATTTAAAGCTTTCTCTTCTCAGACCAGTCTGCTATTGTGAAGTTCCTTGTTTTATGTCCTGGGAAAGATTCTTCTCAGGTGTCTCTAAATCTCCTATTTAATAGAGAAGGTCTAAGAGGCTAAAAACACCAAGCCAAGAATAGAGCTTTTTAAATGTAGAGGGACAGGGGGGACCTCTTTTTTGGGAAACGCCGAATGTAAATCTCTTCAGGTCTTTCCATTAGGGCTCATCAGACACTTCCAAGTTCCTGGCTGGAGGAAGAGACATACAGGGGGCAATGTAGAGCCTCAGCCTTCATCACGGACAGTCACACATCCTCTGCCTCACACTTTCCAGGAAATAAACCTCCTTTCTGGAGGGGAGTGGAGAGGGGTGGGCCCCATGCATCCTGGAGTGAGCGGTGAGCCCAGGGAGCAGATGTGAGAAGCCATCTACTTGGGGTTTTTTTTTACTGGCTTTTAACTAATCCTCCTTATTCAGTCCTCCCCACCCTTCACCTCCACTTCTAGAATTACCTGAGCAGTGAATTCTTGACTTTTTGGCGGATTTGGTTGGTTGTTGGGTTTTGCAACTTGGCTTAGATTTGGCTTTCTGCAGGCAGTGGCTACCTACCCGTCTATTTTCCAGCTTAAAATATTTTCTTTTATTGTCTCCTCTTCATTCTTTCAGACCTGTGGTTTTTTGCAAAAAAGCAAAACAAAACAAAAAACTGTTCCAAGAGGGAACAAAATGATATGTGTGTTCAACACGCTGTCTTTATCTGAAAGTTTGGAGGTCTCTTTTTATTTTTATTTTATTTTATTTTTTTTAAAGATTTTATTTATTTATTCTACAGAGCNTCTCCTCTTCATTCTTTCAGACCTGTGGTTTTTTGCAAAAAAGCAAAACAAAACAAAAAACTGTTCCAAGAGGGAACAAAATGATATGTGTGTTCAACACGCTGTCTTTATCTGAAAGTTTGGAGGTCTCTTTTTAAAACGAATTTGCGCATTTGTGATATAAAAACACTCAACAAACTAGGAATAGAAGAAAACTTCCTCAAACTGATGAAAGGCAGCTATGAAAAACCCATATCATACTACATGGTAAAAGATTAAATACTTTCCCCCTTAGATGAGGAGCAAGACAAAGATGTCTGCTCTTACCACTTTTATTCAACACTGTATTGGAATTTCTAGCTAGGATAATTAGGCAAAAAAAAAAATGAGATAAAAGACACCCAACTGGAAATAAATAAGTGAAGTTATCTATTTGCAGATGGCATGATCTTATTTATAGAAAATCCTAAGGAATCCACTAAAAAAGCTATTACAGCTAAGCTCAGCAAGATTGCAGGATAAAAGAACAATAATAAAAAACCAATTGTATTTCTTTATACCAACAATGAGCAATTTGAAAATAAAATTAAGAAAATTCCATAGCATTAAAAAGAATAAAATACTTAGACTACTTTTAACAAAAGAAATGCAGGGGTGCCTGGGTGGCACAGCGGTTAGGCGTCTTGCCTTCAGCTCAGGGCATGATCCCGGCATTGTGGGATCGAGCCCCACATCAGGCTCCTCCGCTGTGAGCCTGCTTCTTCCTCTCCCACTCCCCCTGCTTGTGTTCCCTCTCTCACTGGCTGTCTCTATCTCTGTCGAATAAATAAATAAAAAATCTTTAAAAAAACAAAACAAAAAAATGCAAAATCTATACTCTGAAAACTATAATATATTGTTGAAAGACACAAAGGAAGACCTAAATAAATGGAAAGACATCCCATGTTCATGGATCAGAAACTGAATATTGTTAAAATGGCAATTCTCCCCCATGATCTACAGAGACAATGCAATCCTATCAAAATCCCAGTTGGCTTCTTGCAGAAATTGATAAGCTGATCCTAAAATTCATATTGAAATGGAAAGGATCCAGAATAGTCCAATCTTTAAAAAAAAACACACACAAACACAACAAAATTAAAGGACTCACACTTCTTATACTAAAAACTTATTACAAGGCAACAATAATCAAGATGTTGTGATACTGGCATAAAGATAGACATATAGATCAGTGGAATGGAATTGAGAGTCCAGGAATACAGTTAATTAATTTTTGACAAGTGTGCCAAAACAATTGAATAGAGAAAGAATAGTCTTTTTGACAAATGCTGCTGGGATAACTTGATGTCCACATACAGAAGAATGAAGCTGGACACCCTACCTCACACCATATACACAATTAATTCAAAATGGATTAAAGACCTAGATGCAAGAGCTAAAACTATAAAACTCTAAGAAGAAAACACAGGAATAAATCTTCATGACCTTGGATCAGGCAACGATTTCTTACATACGATGTCAAAAGCACAAGCAATCAAGGAAACAATGATAAATTGTACTCCATAAAAATTAAAACCTTTCATTCTTCAGAGAACGCCATCAAAAAAGTTAACAGACAAATCTGAATGGGAGAAAATATTTGCAAATCATATATTTGATAAGAGACTTCGCAGACTATATAAAGATCTCTTACAACTCAATCACAAAAAAACAACATAATTAACAATTGGGCAAAGGTTCTGAACAGATGTTTCTCCAATATTCATATGCAAATGGACAATAAGCACATGAAAAGATGTTCAAGATCATTAACCATCAGAGAAATGCAAATCAAAACCATGGTGAGATACACCCCTTAGGATGGCTATAATTAAAAAGATGGATAATAAAAAGTGTTGGTGAGGATGTGGAGAAATTTGAACCCTCAGACATTGTTGGTGAGAATGTAAAATGGTATATATAGCCACTTTGGAAAATAGTCTGGAAGTTTTTCAAAAGGTTAAGCATAGAGTTACCATACAGCCCAGCAATTCCTGGTATATGCTAAAGAAATGAAAACAGAAAAACATGTACATGGAATTATTTAGAATAGCCCAAAAGTAAAACAAACAAACAGACAAAAAAAACCCACCAAATATCCATCAACTGATGACTGGGTAAATAAAATGCAACATATCCATAGAATTTCTAATATTGGTAATAAAAAGAAATAAAGTACTGACCCATACTATGACATGGATGAACCTTAAAAATATTATTCTGAGTGAAAGGGGCCAGACACATATTTCATATATTGTATGATTCTACTGATATGAAATGTTTAGAACTGGCAAATTTATAGGACATGTAAAGTACTGCTAAGGGGTACAGGGTTTCCTTTGGAGTGATGAAATGTTCTGAAGTTGATTTTGGTGATGCTCGCATAACTCTGTGAATATGGGAAAATCATTGAGTTGTACATTTTAATGTTTGAATTGTGTAACATGGGAATTATATATAAATAAATTGTTGTTAAACAAATTGAGGGGTGCCTGGCTGGCTTAGTCAGTAGAGCGTGTGACTCTTGATCTCATGGTCATCAGTTCGAGCCCCACGGTGGGGTAGAGATTACTTAAAAAAAATAACACCACCAATTTTAAAGATCCTGGCATCTGCATCTCTACTATGACCCTTTATGTTAATTTTGGAAGTAGTTGGGCTGTGCATTACAGATCGGCATAATGATGCGGCGCCTGGGTGGTTCAGTCAATTAAGCGTCCACCTTGGTTTCAGCTCAGGTCATGATCAAGCCCTGTAAGGTGCTCCCCACTCAGCGTGAGCCTGCTTGAGATTCTCTTCCTCTCCCTCTCCCCCTCCCTGTCCCCGCTCGCATTCTCTGCTCTCTAAAATCCATCCATCAATCAATCTCTAAAAAAACAAACCAGCATAATGACGCCATGGGTTTGGATGGAGGTAGTCAGGGTCATGGACAGGGGGTCAGGCAGTCCTGAGGGGACTCAGGCACACCTGTTACTTTTTAGCTATGTAGTCTTGGAGGAGTGACTCAACCTTTTCCAGACTCGTTTCATAGTCTGTGGAATAAGATTAACAATAGAAGCAGAAGAAGAGATTTTATGTTCAGAGTCAGAACCCTGTTAAATACACTATAGGACATTCGTTGAGATGCTTCTTGCCTGTCTCTACCCAGGCAGAATGTATTAGAGGGCTGTATGAAACAGGACTCCTTCGGTTGCAAGAGACAGACAACAAAACACAGTAGCTTAAGTAAACAAAGGGAATGAATTGGTTTGTGATACTGGGAAATCTGGGAGTAGCTTCAGGGATGGCTAGATCCAGGGCCTTAACTGATGACATCTCTCCCTCTTTCCTTTGCTTGCTCTATGGTGGACCTTAAGAGTGAAGACTCTGGAGCCAGATGGCCTGGATTTGAATCTTACTCGTTCTGTGACCTTGGACAAGTTACTTAACCTTCCTATGCCTCAGTTTCCTCATCTGTGATAAGAGTAGTGACCTCAGAGGAGAGTTGTGGGGATTCAGAAAGGTAGTATGTGTAACGTGTTTAGAATAGTGCTTGCCAAAGTCAATACTATGTAAGTATTTGACTATTATTATTAGTATCATTGTGATTTATTTTGTGGTTCAGCTGCAGCTAGGAACCCTCCATCAGGCAAGAACGTTGGTTGCTAGAAGCTTAGGTGTATATCCCTGTAGGGCAGAATAAATATTTTTTTCTTTTAAAGAGGAGGACTATCTTTACGTACTAGCCATAAGTCCCAGGAAATTTTGGTCACGTGTCCATCTCTGACTGGAACAGAGGGATACAGTCCTCTGATGGGCCCCACCATGATACCCAGGGGCTGGGAACCATAATGATTGCCTGGTGAGACCCCATGGGCACATATGGAGTTGAAGAGACCAGAGGAAGCAAAAAGTGGCCAGGTAGACAAAAACTGGTCTTGCCTACACCTGCTGTAAGGAAGTTTCCAAACATGGCTGGAGAGAACAGAAGCCTTCTGAGAAGGCTGCCATGGGGCCATGGCAAGCAGGGAAGTTCATGGTGCAGCTTATGGTGGGGAAGGGGCTCAGCCTTGGTGCTGGGGCCCTAGTCTGTGCCATGCCCCTGTAGTTATCGCTAGAAAAACGAGGCCTCTCAGGCTTCCTTGAGGCCGAGGAATGCCATGTGGGATGCATTACCCACCAAGTAATAGACCGTTTACCTTCCCCAGAGCTGGGAGCAAGCAGACCTAATTGGTGTAGCCACTGGAATATTGTATGTCTCTCGTTGTGGTCCCAGAACTTGAGACCCTGTTACTTTTGCAACCAGGACAACATGTTGAAAAGATGGTGGTCTTTGGTCTAAATGGAAAAAGCAACAAAGCCACATTTTAGATGGTTTTGGATGGTTTGAAGTGGTTTCTGGTTGGTCCCAGCTTCATCAGACCATCGGAGATGTTCGCTGCCTCTGGGGCCGCTGGAAGGAGGAAGTGACTTCGCGAAGCCAGCTTGAGTCTACATTCCCAAATATGGAGTTCAAGGACTCATCTTGGAGAAAATGAAACAGAAGCTTCCAACAAAGTGTTCTTAGAAGTCGGTTTGTAATTAACCTTTCTGTGTAACATGAGATTTCTGAATTAAATGGAGGGGAAAAAAATAGATTCCGTTTTTACAATGAACAGATACTTGTAAACGGCAGCGGCTATGTGCTTTATAGAGCATTGATTACCATACGCTGGGGATCTTAGTCGACAGGCGTCTAAACTAATCCAGTCTACCTCTTCTTTTTAATTCAGGTTTTCTCCTATGCTCGACAAACCGGCCGGGCCTCGCCAGGCTTTGCACTGAGCTGCTGCCCTGCGTCTCCAGCCCAGGGCACCAGCGCCACGGGGAGGCCCTGGCTTCCTCACCTGCCCTCATTTAATCTGTGACCTCGAGTACATGGCTCCAAACTGTAATTGAATTCCCATTTGATGTGCTTGACCTCAGCTTCCCACAGAGCCGATTCCCGGTGGACAGAGTGTGGCCGGGACCGGGGAAGCCCCCGCGCTGCCTCCTGAGCCCCCTCCCACACCATCCGGCCTCGGGACAAATCTCCTTTGGCCCACTGGGCTTTAAAAACGTGTTTGAATTTGAGGCCGCCTTAGTCGGCTAGGGCTGCTCTGTGTAACCAAGTACCCCAGGCTGGGGGGCTTCCAGGACAGAAATGTATGGTTTCACAGTTGGGTGACTAGAGGTCCAAGATCAAGGTGTTGGCAGGGGTCCTTCTGAGGGCTGTGGGGGAAGGATCTGTCCCAGGCCCCTGCTCCTGGGCCGTTTTCTCTCCGTGAGCCTGCACCTTGTATCCACTCTGCATACGTCTGTCTCTGTGACCACATCTCCTCTCTATAAGGATNGTTACTTTTTAGCTATGTAGTCTTGGAGGAGTGACTCAACCTTTTCCAGACTCGTTTCATAGTCTGTGGAATAAGATTAACAATAGAAGCAGAAGAAGAGATTTTATGTTCAGAGTCAGAACCCTGTTAAATACACTATAGGACATTCGTTGAGATGCTTCTTGCCTGTCTCTACCCAGGCAGAATGTATTAGAGGGCTGTATGAAACAGGACTCCTTCGGTTGCAAGAGACAGACAACAAAACACAGTAGCTTAAGTAAACAAAGGGAATGAATTGGTTTGTGATACTGGGAAATCTGGGAGTAGCTTCAGGGATGGCTAGATCCAGGGCCTTAACTGATGACATCTCTCCCTCTTTCCTTTGCTTGCTCTATGGTGGACCTTAAGAGTGAAGACTCTGGAGCCAGATGGCCTGGATTTGAATCTTACTCGTTCTGTGACCTTGGACAAGTTACTTAACCTTCCTATGCCTCAGTTTCCTCATCTGTGATAAGAGTAGTGACCTCAGAGGAGAGTTGTGGGGATTCAGAAAGGTAGTATGTGTAACGTGTTTAGAATAGTGCTTGCCAAAGTCAATACTATGTAAGTATTTGACTATTATTATTAGTATCATTGTGATTTATTTTGTGGTTCAGCTGCAGCTAGGAACCCTCCATCAGGCAAGAACGTTGGTTGCTAGAAGCTTAGGTGTATATCCCTGTAGGGCAGAATAAATATTTTTTTCTTTTAAAGAGGAGGACTATCTTTACGTACTAGCCATAAGTCCCAGGAAATTTTGGTCACGTGTCCATCTCTGACTGGAACAGAGGGATACAGTCCTCTGATGGGCCCCACCATGATACCCAGGGGCTGGGAACCATAATGATTGCCTGGTGAGACCCCATGGGCACATATGGAGTTGAAGAGACCAGAGGAAGCAAAAAGTGGCCAGGTAGACAAAAACTGGTCTTGCCTACACCTGCTGTAAGGAAGTTTCCAAACATGGCTGGAGAGAACAGAAGCCTTCTGAGAAGGCTGCCATGGGGCCATGGCAAGCAGGGAAGTTCATGGTGCAGCTTATGGTGGGGAAGGGGCTCAGCCTTGGTGCTGGGGCCCTAGTCTGTGCCATGCCCCTGTAGTTATCGCTAGAAAAACGAGGCCTCTCAGGCTTCCTTGAGGCCGAGGAATGCCATGTGGGATGCATTACCCACCAAGTAATAGACCGTTTACCTTCCCCAGAGCTGGGAGCAAGCAGACCTAATTGGTGTAGCCACTGGAATATTGTATGTCTCTCGTTGTGGTCCCAGAACTTGAGACCCTGTTACTTTTGCAACCAGGACAACATGTTGAAAAGATGGTGGTCTTTGGTCTAAATGGAAAAAAGCAACAAAGCCACATTTTAGATGGTTTTGGATGGTTTGAAGTGGTTTCTGGTTGGTCCCAGCTTCATCAGACCTTCGGAGATGTTCGCTGCCTCTGGGGCCGCTGGAAGGAGGAAGTGACTTCGCGAAGCCAGCTTGAGTCTACATTCCCAAATATGGAGTTCAAGGACTCATCTTGGAGAAAATGAAACAGAAGCTTCCAACAAAGTGTTCTTAGAAGTCGGTTTGTAATTAACCTTTCTGTGTAACATGAGATTTCTGAATTAAATGGAGGGGAAAAAAATAGATTCCGTTTTTACAATGAACAGATACTTGTAAACGGCAGCGGCTATGTGCTTTATAGAGCATTGATTACCATACGCTGGGGATCTTAGTCGACAGGCATCTAAACTAATCCAGTCTACCTCTTCTTTTTAATTCAGGTTTTCTCCTATGCTCGACAAACCGGCCGGGCCTCGCCAGGCTTTGCACTGAGCTGCTGCCCTGCGTCTCCAGCCCAGGGCACCAGCGCCACGGGGAGGCCCTGGCTTCCTCACCTGCCCTCATTTAATCTGTGACCTCGAGTACATGGCTCCAAACTGTAATTGAATTCCCATTTGATGTGCTTGACCTCAGCTTCCCACAGAGCCGATTCCCGGTGGACAGAGTGTGGCCGGGACCGGGGAAGCCCCCGCGCTGCCTCCTGAGCCCCCTCCCACACCATCCGGCCTCGGGACAAATCTCCTTTGGCCCACTGGGCTTTAAAAACGTGTTTGAATTTGAGGCCGCCTTAGTCGGCTAGGGCTGCTCTGTGTAACCAAGTACCCCAGGCTGGGGGGCTTCCAGGACAGAAATGTATGGTTTCACAGTTGGGTGACTAGAGGTCCAAGATCAAGGTGTTGGCAGGGGTCCTTCTGAGGGCTGTGGGGGAAGGATCTGTCCCAGGCCCCTGCTCCTGGGCCGTTTTCTCTCCGTGAGCCTGCACCTTGTATCCACTCTGCATACGTCTGTCTCTGTGACCACATCTCCTCTCTATAAGGATACCAGTCACATCGGAGTAGGGCCCCCACTACCACTCTCATCTTAACGTAATCTGCGAAGACCCTGTCGCCTGATAAGATCCCATTCTGAGGTGCCTGGAGTGAGGACTTCAGCACAGGAGTTTCGAGGGAAGACACCTGACCCTGTGGTAGATGCCATGGGGCTGCATTTTGCCCCGGTGTCTTTTATTCACTCGCACCCGGCGCTGCATGTGCTTCACAAATTCTGTGTCCTCCCGGCCCCTGTGTGCTTTTGGATTGTGGCTCTGCCCCTGCTAGTTCATTCCTTCATTGATTCATTCGTGTATTCAATCAACAAACATAATAGTACTTACATTGCAAGATTGCTGAGAAAATGAGATAACGTATTTACATTTCTAACTTAACGTCTGGCATATGATAGGTTTTCAAATGTGTTTATTCAGCCATTCATCTGCCAATATTAATCAAGCACCACTAAATGCCAGGAACAGGGCCGGGCAGTGTGTGCAAAGCCAGGCAGTGTCTCTGCCCCTGGAGTGTAACATGAGGGAGAGGAGGCAGACCTGCTCCAGGAGTCCCAGCAGGAGTGTGTGAACAACTGTGGTGAGTACTCTGTTCAGCCGGGGGCAGGCGTCTGGGGAACACAGGGCTGGAGCAAAAGAGAGGGGCAGGAAGGCACAGGGCAGCCAGCTCCTGACTCCCGGGGGCTGGCCATGCGGAGCTGCAGCCTATAGGAAGGCAGTGAGCTTCCTCTGAGTGTCCGGAGGATGCTAGGAGAGCTTCTCAGTGGAGGGAGACACTATCAGCTGTGCTGCAGGGATGAGGCTGGAGTGCGGTGAGAAGGGGAGTGTCCCTGGGAAGCAGCAACAGGAGCCCTGGGGCTGGGGGCAGAGCCAGCAGCTTGGCCTCGAATGGGGGTGGTGGGGATGACCAGAAGTGGTTGGTGGTTGGCTTCCAGAGATTAAGGGGAGGTGTTGGTGGGAGGGGGCAGGGAGATGCCCAGGACGCACTGGCTTACAGACCTGGGGGGTCGGTGGCTTCCAGCTGAGAAAAACAAGAGGGTCTGGTTTGCAAGGACACGCTGAATTTGAGGCAGAGGAATCCAGACTTGATAAAGCATGAAGAATTACTGTCAACCATGTATTCATTCCACAAATATTTATGGAGCACTCGTGCCGGGGAGTAGAGCGTTGGATGTCAGGGATGGCCCAGTGAGCAATCCAGAGGGCCGTACGCGGAGGACCGTCTAACGGGGAGACGGACAGCAAGCACGTGAGCACGCGGGTCATCTCACTGCGGATGTGACCAGGAAACATGGCCGGGGGAGGTGAAAGGGAGCCCTGGGAGCTCCCTAAGTGGGAGGGGAAGGGAAAGGTCTCTCTGAAGAGGTGACAGTGACCTGAAGCTGAAGGGGAGGGTGAGCCAGATACAGCTGGGAAAGAGCTTGGGGATACATACCCCAGGTGGAGCGCGCAGCATGGGCAAAGGCCAGGACGATGGAGAGGAAGGCTTAGGATGAGGGAGTGAGAATGAGGGGGCAGGTCAGGCAGAGACTGAGAGGCTAGAGGAATGCATTCACATGTTCCCCGAGGCTGCAAAAAGCCATTCAAGGGGGCTTGAAGCAAGGGAGTGCCAAGTTCGAAAAAACAACACTGTAGAATTCTAGGGACTCTGCCCGTATATCCCTCCCTTTTGCTTAACTTGGTTTGAATTGAGTTTTTGTCACTTGGATCCCAAGGGTCTTGATTAACGCATTTGGGAAGAAAACCTTTTCTGGGGGGCATGCGTTGCGATCCAAGAATCACACAGAATGTTGGATCTGGATGGGGCCGGTGTTAGTAGCATTCCCACTATTCCCCGTGAGGACGGAGGCGCGCCAAGACCCAGGCCTCTCTCATGCGCCACAGCTGCTCATTCATCGAGCTTTCTCCAATGGTGTCCTCGCCTAAACCTGGAAAGCCCCGAGCCAACTGCATGCTACTCCGTTGTAGATGGGGAAACTGAGGCCCAGGCAGATTAGTGAATGTCTGAGGCTATGCGGCTGGGAAGAGGTCATGCCAAGAGCAGGACGTGAGTCTGCAGCCCTTACAGTGCGCTTGGTAGTGGAGAAGCCTGCTTGCCACCGAGGCCCGGACTGGGGAACTTGCTGTGGGGTCAGAAGGTTCAAATTTCAAGATGCCCTTCCCAGGTACGGCCAGTGATGGGTTGCAGAGGCTGCAGCTTTGGATCGATCCCTCCCAGGAGAGGGCTAGAGCCATGGCCAGGTTCACAGACTGGGGCAGGAAGTACAGAATGAGGAGAAGGAAGGCCCTGACATTGGACTTCTTTCTGGGATTCCATACAAGATGGCGGTGACTCTCGCTGACCCAGCATCCCCTGGGGCTGGCGGTACCCAGGACCGTGCGGTGCAGCCCAAAATAGGGATTGGGGGTGCAGGCTTTGTAATCAGAGCCGACTTCACGGCCTAGATCTGCCCCTGCTGGATGTGGGGTGTGGGCACATGCCCTGAAATCTCCGAGTCTTCGTTTCTCGTCTGATGTAAGCGAGTAGCAGCCTTGCAGCGATGCGGTGAGCGCTCAGAAGGTTCCGACACAGCGTCTAACACAGCGCCTGGCGCCCTGCGAGCACCAGGTTAGCTCTCGCTTTGCTGCAGTCATTGAACCGGGGTCCTTATCTCACTCAGGTCCACACAGCAGGGCTGGGGACAGGAGCCTGCGAGAAGCAGAGCCTGCAGAAGGCTGCACCAGGGGCTGGTTGGCCAACGGGCATTAAAATCCCACCTCACAGTGAATTCCCAATGGAAAGGAAAGGTGGGAGTTTCAGGTCTTCGCAGTGAACGGAATTGTGACTTTTCCTCCAGCCGGTTCCTCCCCAAAAGTTCAAGTTGTAGCAACTGCGGGGCTGTTCACATGTCTTTGCTTTATTTTTTTGTGTGTGATGAACCATCAAAGTAAATAAATCGGCTATGTGATTTCAAGTAACTGAAACGAAACAAAACAAAACAGAAGAGAAAAACCTGCCTTGCCAAGTTCCAGATTCCTTTCCTCCCAGGTCCAGGCCCCGGGAGCTTCTCTGCTGTGGGATGCAGACAGACTTTCTGCAGGATTTTCCCAAGGCTCAGAGGAACAGACTGGACAGTCCAGCACGTATTTACTCCTCCCGTCCTTTAAAAAGTAGGTAGATAGAAAGCTAATATTTCACTGCACCAGGCACTGTAGCTGTGTTTTATATATATTCTCTCAATTAGTTCCACCCAAAACCAAGGGTTAGTATTATTCCCTCTTGCAGATGGGGACGCTGAGGCTCCGAGTGACTTGCCCAAGGAACACAGCTGGTAAAGATCCTGAAAGACCCCAGACGGAGGATAAGGCAAATTGCAGGACTCCAGAAAAGAAGCTGAAACTACTTTTGGTCTGTGGAGACTTTCTGGGTAGGAACTGAGATATGGCTGCATGTTACAGTGGGGGGGGGGGGCTCTCTGGGTTCCTGGGGACGCTGGCAGGGTAAGCACTGCCCCAGCTCAGAGTGCTAACTTCCTGAAAGACTGTTGACTTCAAAGGATAGTGGTCTCCCTCAACGTAAAATCCAAACTTTCAAAGTGTGACAGTCAGATTTTGCTGTTACAATGCCGCATAACCAGCAACTCGCCCCAGATCTTAGGAACTTAACAAAAACAACCATTTATGTGTCTTGCTCTTGGGTCTGGGGGTCATCTGGGGTAGCTCTGCTTTAGGCTGGGCCTGTGATGAGATATGTTCCACGTACTTCTTTGCTCTGCAATCTGTCGTTAGCCAGAGGATGTCTTATGGTAAATGGCAGAAGCACAGAAGACCTAACCAAATGAAGCACACACGTCTAAAGCTTGTGTTCCCACACACTCACTTATTCCCCGTTGGCCAAAGGCAGTCAAACGGCCTTGAGTTCAGGGAGAGGTACAATCCACTTCCTCTAAAATCCAATCTACCACACAAAGGCAGCTCACCCCAAGGCCATCTTGTCTTGCGGTGGCCGGAGAAGGCTTCGCCTGCTCTTTTCATGAGGATAAAGTTGGGGATTTTCCAAAGGAACTTTACCAAAGGCCGAAGGGAGAAACAGGCGGTCCTAGGGGCCAATTGGTTCTGCTTGCCAAAACCTGTTCTGCTGGTCCATGATTCCTGATTTCTCTTGGGTGATTCACCTCCCCCCATTTTCATTCTTTATGATTCTGGGGACAGAGGTTGCTGTCCTCAACTACTCACTTCACGGGTGGACACCTGATCCATTTCTGGCCAGTGGGAGGGCTGCAGCCCCTTGACCAAATGATTGGTTCCGGGCCGGTCATGTGACGCAAGCTGGGCCAAAGACAATGCTACCCAGGACTTGTGCTAGAACCGTTAGAACAGAAGGTCCCCTTTCCAGTGAGTTTGTAAAGCAGTGTAGAAACCTGGAGCCTCAGGGAGCTGTCTTTGTAACCTCTGGTACCTTAGTATGATCCTGAGCAAAACAAAGCCAAGGGGTAAGACAGCAACGCGAGAACGTTGTTCGAGCATCGGGATTCAGCTGTGCCTGAAAGCCCTAAACTCTCCAATAAATTCTTTTGAGGGACAGAGGTGGGCTGAAGTTTGGATTGGATAATGGTCCCTTGCCATCAGAAACCCCTTGCTAATTCAGAAACAGAGCTAAAGGTAGTAGAGTGAGGTGGCTAAGACGAGCCTGGTTCAAATCCTGCCCTTGTCACTTCGGACTGTGTCCACTTGTGGCATGTCTGTCTCCTCAGCTGTGAAACTGATGACGGTTGCTCTGGTAAACCATATGAAACAGGTCGTCTGGGCTTGACAAATTGTGGGTGCTCGTGCCTGGTGTTTATTACAACCGAAGGATTCAGAAGCAGGCTTCCTGTCCTCCCTGGGCAAGGATCCAGCTCCACGGTTTGTTTGCCCACAGATCCCACAAGTCACACGACACCCCTTCCTGTTGCCCGTGGGAGGACAGGGTTGGCACAGGCTCTGAGCGCTGGCAGGCTGGACCTTCTCTCCCAGAGCCTCTCTCGCCTGCCCTCCCAGCTGGCTTCTGGGCCCAGTGGGCTCAGCACCTGGGAAATGCCGCTGTGCCAGCCCCCGCACCACCACGTACCCTGGGGAGGGGGAGCCCTCCCTCTCCCAGGGACACAGGCTCTTGACCACAGCGGACCAGGAGCCCCGGGAACTGGACGCCTTCTGCTTTGGTGGGGGGCAGACTGAGGCTCTCGGGGCCTTGAGCCAGCCAAGTGGCACGGCCAGAATTCAAACCTTGGTCTCTGCTCCCCACCCTCCACTCCTTCCCTGTGAGGGATGGGTGGGACTGTGTCAGCACTTCCCCACATGGGGTCACAGACAATTTGAGGGGACATGCCAATGCACCGTTGTGAATTTTAGCAGCTTTGTATTGACCTGGGCAGTTATCCCCCGGCCTGTTCCACAGGACAATGCCGGGCCCCCAAGGATGGGGAGTCACGCCTGTGTGGTCCCTGCTGCATCTCCAGAGGCTTGAACGGCGTCCGGTATGTAGTGAGGGCTTCACAAGTGTTTAGTGGATGGCACACATGGACGGAGGGAGGATGAAGTGAATTCCAAGTGCTGCCCCCCTCCCCCACTCCTAGCTGAAGTTCTCTCTGGAAACAACCTCGCGTAGGGAGCGAGCTGGGCCCCGTGAGGACAAACACAAGAGGAAGAAGAGCAGAGTGGCGTGTGGAAGTGAAAACAGCAGTCGGGTGGAATCGGGGTGCCTGGAATCAGCAAACGGCAGGTGACTTGGCCCAGGTGTCCCTTCCAGCAGACAATTCTGTGATTCTCAGAAGCATGTCCTTTATGGGCTAAAGCAAGAAGGGAGCCTGCCCCTTGCAGGGGTATTCGTTTCCTGGGGCTGTCCTAACAAATTTGCCACAACCTGGGCAGCCGATAGCTCCAGAAATGTATTCTCGCACCGTTCTGGGGCCTAGGCATCTGAAATCAAGGTGGTGGCAGGGCCACACTCTCTCTGAGGGCTCTAGGAAAGGCTCCTTCCTTGCCTGTTTCTTCGCCTGGGGGCTACAGGTGTCTGCGATGTGTGGCCGTGTCTCTGCCTCCATCGGCACACCGGCCCTCTCCTGGGTCTGCATCTTCTTCTCTTCTGTCTCTCTCTTGCTCTCTCTCTCTCTCTTTTAAAGATTTTATTTATTCATTAGAGAGAGAGAGAGCATGAGCAGGTGGCAGGGAGAGGCAGACTCTCCGATGAGCAGGGAGCTTGATTCAGGACTCGATCCCAGGACCCCAAGATCATGACCCGAGGCCAAGGGTCTTAAGCAGACGCTTAACCGACTGAGCCACCCAGGTGCTGCTCTCTTCTGTCTCTTCAAAGCACACTTGTCATTAGATTTAGAAACTACCCCAGTAAGCCAGGACAATCCCAACCTGAGATTCTTCATTACCTCTGTAAAGACCCTTTTTTCAGATACAGTCACATTCACAAGTTCCAGATGCATGCGCATATATATATATATATATATATGTATTAATAGACTTGGACAAAACTTTTTGGTGGCCCCCATGCAACCCCCTTACACCTGGGATCTGGATCCTGTGGAAGCCCAACTGTATCCCAAAGCCTCTCAGGGGATGAGAATCCTGGGGGACATTTGGTGGGGCCTGAGTGAGGAGCAGACATCGAGAGGGTGTCTCTTGTCTGGCCAGCCATTTCCGAAGAAGGGGAGAGGTTGTGGTGCTAGGATTTGGTCCCTGGGGAATTCATTGAGGACAGGGCCCTGGCTGGCCATGTCTCAGGACTTCTCTAGTCCTTCTGCAGGCTTTTATGTATCTCGCTTTCTGAGTACTTGTGGGAAGGATGAGGGGGCAGGGGTATCTGTTTAGGGAGGGGGCTGGGGGGCGCGCAGGCCTGGATGCCAACACATGTGTGCTGCGGTCACTCATATGTTCATAGATATATTCATAGATCATCTCCTCTGGGCCAGCAGGAGGTAAAGCACTCATCAACACAGTGACAGTCCCCGCTCTCGTGGGGCTTACAAACTTGGGCAAAAGAGAGATGAAAAGTGAACATATAGATAAAATGACAAACTATCATTACTCTAGAAAGGAAATAGACCGGGTATGGGAACTAAGAGTAATAGCAGGGGAGGCCTTTCAGAGGAAATGGCATTTGAGCTAAAATTTAAAGCTAGGGGACAGCATTCTAGACAAGGGAACAGAATGTGCAAGGGTCCTGAGGTTAGAAAGAGCACATTAGGTAAATGGAAAAATGCCCTGTATGCTGGAATGGAGTCAATGGGGGTGAGGGTGGGAGAGGTTAGCAGGTAGCTGACCCTGCTATGGACTAGCAAATACTGCAGCCCCTGTGAGCTATAGGAAGAAATTTGGATCTTATTCAAAAGATTTTAAACAGTTTGCACCATGATTTGAGTTAGTTTTACAAAGGATCTCTTTGGGGGACAGGCAGAGAATAGATTATAGGGCAGAGGTTGTAAAAGTCCAGAAAGTAAGTATCTGTGGCCTGGGGGCCCGTGTTGTCCCGGCTGTGAGTAATCAGCACGGCTGCTGTAGGGCACGGAGCAGCCAGAAGCAACTCGCGAGCAGCCACGTATGGCTGTGTCCTCATAAAACTTTATGAAAACAGGCAGCAGCTAGATTGGCCACCAGGCGGTGGTTTGCTGAGGCCCCTCGCAGGGGAACAAAAGTGGAAATGAGAAGAGCACTGTGGCCCTGAGCCAGTGACTGAACCTTTCTGAGCCTCAGTGTTCTCATCTGTAGAATGGACACACCTTACCTCACAGAAATGTCATGAAATTGCTGAGTCTTCATGGAGGTAAAGTGCTGAGTGCAGAGCCCGGGCTCGTGGTAGGGGCTGGTCATCCGCTCGTGGTGGCTCTATCATGACATCGATCCGGGGTGGGCAAAGGCTCCAAAACATGGAGTTGGTAGAGCTCGCCGAGTGCCGGTCCTGGGGGCTGTAGTGGCTGAAGTGTCTGTGCGCGGAGTTGACTGAACGCTGCGGTGACGCTGCCGGGCCACCTCCTCAGGAAAGCCAATGGGCTCCTGCAGAGCCGGCCCGCTCTTCCTCCGTGTGACGTCACACACCTCCTGCCACCGCTGGCGCAATGATCCCCATCTTCCCCTTCCTCCTTTGGGGAGATGCCCTTGCAGCTGCCACCGCCCTGACCCTCTGGGCTGCAGGGGGTGCTCAATGAACCCTTGTTTACACCTTCCCATTGCTTTCCTCCCTTTCTCCCAGCATGGGGATTTGTGCCTTTCAGTTTCTGGTAGCTTGGGGGAGAAGTACAATACAGAGAAGGGCCAGGGGTGCGTTTTTCTTGAAAAATCCTGGCTGGGGAAGGGAGAAGTAGGTGCAGAAAAGTGGGAAGTGTCTAAGAGAGCACATCTGTCTTCACCTCCTGGCCAGTGCAGGAAGTATAGTCCCGGTGAGAGGCAGGAAGGCTAATGCAGGGCCTTTTCCGCCGTGTTGTTGGGGTGACTGTCATGGGCACCAGCCTCTGAGAGCGGGGACTTCAGGGGAGGGGAGCAGCCTCCTCCTGAGGCCCTGCCAGGTGGGTCATGAAACTCGGAGAGCCAGAAGCCAGAGGGATGCCTAGAGAAGCAGGGAGTGCGGCCAGGACCTCCGGGCAGGAAACTGGAGGTCCAGAGTCCAGAGAGGGAGAGAGAGAGAGAGAGAGAGAGCAGGTCTTCGTCAAGAGAGATTTTGCGAGCAGCAGCGATGTGCCGGGCGTTTGTGCAGCACGATGACACAGCGCCAAGTGAAATGGCACACGCTGGCTCTCACGGTGCCCTCATGCTGTTGTGAAATCTAATGCCCGGGGCCAACAGAGACTCTTTTTATTCTTCTGGTTATTGCCTAGGGTGAGTCACACAGCAGCGCACAATGACCCCGTCATCAACCAGGAGCAGTGGAGGGCAGGGCCTGAAGGCCTCATACCCATGTAAGTAAACTTTAAGAGGTTGACAGGCATCATCGAGTCAAACCCTTCATGTAGGAGGGTCAGACCCACTTGGGTTCCAATCCCTAGATTTTGTCACTTACTGGCTGTGTGACCCTGGGCAAGTCACTCTACCTTTCTGAACTTCAACCATGTGTTTGTTTTGTTATTGTAGGTGTTGAGGACACAGCGGTGGGTGAGGTAGACAAAAATTCCGGTCTTTGTGCAGTTTATTTGTTTGTTTATTTATTTAAGATTTTGTTTATTTGTGTGAGAGAGAGAGAGCACAAGCAAGGGGAACAGCAGGCAGAGGGAGAAGCAGGCTCCCAGCTGAGCAGGGAGCCTGATGTGGGACTCGATCCCAAGACCCTGGGATCACGACCTGAGCCGAAGGCAGACACTTAACCGACTGAGCCGCCCAGGGCCCCTCTTTGTGCAGTTGTGTTGTTGGAGGAGACAGAAGATTAAAAAAAGTACCCACATCTCTAATATACCAGTTGGTCATGAGTGGAATGGAGAAAAATAAAGCAGGATCAGAGAAATGAGGAATACCGGGATATGGATAAGGGGTTTCATTTGAGCAAACCCTTGAGGGAGATGAAAGAATGATCCATATGGATATCTGGGGGACAAGCTTTGCAAGTAATGAAAAAAGCAAGTGCAAAGGCTCTGAGGTAGGAGGCACTTGGCAGATGTGATTAATTGAAGGATCTTGAGATGGGAAGATTATTCCAGTGAGTCCAATGTAATCACAAAGGTCCTTATTATTAAGAGGGAGGCAGGAGGCTGGAGAGTGAGAAGGCAATGTGAAAATGAAAGCAAGAGGTTGGGGTGATAAGAGGAAGAGACCACAAACCAAGGAACAGAGCTGGCTTCTAGAAACTGGAAAAAGCAAGGAACCAGTTTCTCCACTGAAGACTTCAGAAGGAGTGCAGACCCGCCCCTTAATTTTAGACTTCAGAACTCCAGGACTGCAAGAGAATACATTTGTGTTGTTTTAAGCCATCACATTTGTGACAGTTTCTAACAGCTGCAATAGAAAACCAATACAAGAGTAACTCCTTTCTCTTCTCTTCTCTTCTCTTCTCTTCTCTTCTCTTCTCTTCTCTTCTCTTCTCTTCTCTTCTCTTCTCTTCCTTTCTCTTTCTCTTCCTCTTCCTCTTCTTCTCCTTCTCCTTCCTTCCTACCTTCCTTTCCTTTCCTTCCTTCCTTCCTTCCTTCCTTCCTTCCTTCCTTCCTTCCTCTCTCTTTTTCTCTTTCTCTTTTAAATGGGACAGTGACTGTCCCTGCCTGAAGCCCTTCAGCATCAGGGGAGGGGGGAGCCCAGCAGCACTGCCCCAGGCAGGGAAACTGCTCAGGGACTGACTGAGAGCCTGGCCAAAGCCTAAAGGATCCTCCACTAATGTTCCTGGGACTCAGGAAGCAGGGTATTCGTTCTGCCCCCATCTCACCCCAAGCATGGGCTGAAGGCACCCTCTCCTGCCCTCCCCCACCCCGGGACTCTAACTGTAGCCCCACTAGGATCTGGGGTGCCCCCAGATGCCTCACCCTCTCTAGCCTCCAGGCCTCCAGGCCTTTGCATGGGCCTTGCCTCTGCCAGGAGCCCCCCAGATGGTGCAGTCTGTCCCTCTGCTTAGCACTAGATGTCTCTGACGCCTTCTATTCCTTCCTTCACTTTCTCCATTCCCGGGGGGTTCCTTTCCTGCCTTCTTCCGCACCTTCACCCAGCCCTTAGCTCGCCCTTCATATTTAAATGCTTGTTTCCTTCTTTGTGTTACCCAGTAAGACAAATAGTTCCTATTTATGATGCCCTTACTGTGTGCGAGGCGGGGCGGCTACGAAGACCTGCAGAGGCCATGACTGATCACCTAGGATGTGGGTCGTGGCCCTGGGAGCTGTGCGAGGTGGCCGCAACTATGCTAAGTGCTTGTTAACTTCCCAGTGACCCTGCGCGGTAGGCCATTACGTCCATTTTGTGATGAGGAAGCAGTTGTGGGGCCAAAGAGAGAATCTCTCAGCTCTTCGGGCCTTACATTTTTAAAGCATTTACTGAGCATTCTGTCAGATCTTCACCATGATCCTGTGAGATGGGTGCTACAATCATCCCCATTTTACAGAGGGGAAAACTGAGGCTCAGAGCAGAGAAGTCACCAGCCCAAGGTCACAGATCCAATAACTGGCTCAGCTGGGATTCGCACGCAGTCCTGTTTGAAGTCTTAAGCCTCATGAAGGAATGAATGAGGAAGGAGTTCGGGAGACCTTCTGTTCTTTGGCTGTGGCCTCGGCAAGGCTTCATGACTTGGTTTTAATTTGCAGCTATGGGTAGCTGTGAAGGTCAGATGAGCTCACATCCTCAGCGGCTCTTTGAGAACAGGGTGACTGTGTTAGTGTGGGAGGGAGTTTTCTGGGCTCATACTTGGGTTCTCAGCCTCCTGGGGAAATTCTGAATTTGCCCCTCAGCCTGCCCTGGGTCAGAGGAGAGCCTGGCCTTTCCTCCCTGGAGGGCCTGAGACCCTGGGTCTTCCTGGAAGAGGCCCCTGCCCCACCAGGGCCTCCGCATGACAACTGGGTCCTTGGCTCTTCCCAGGGGAACCCCAGAGAATTTCCTCCTGTTTTCACTTCCTTGTCCCTGGGGGCCAGGCCCCAGCGGCTGTGGCGTCAGGAGCAGCCAAAGCCGCCAGAGAGTCTGTGGAATCCTTTGGGGGGACCGGTGGCATTTCAGGGTGGCTGGGGACAGCCTAGCCAGGCTCAGGGAGGGGGCTGTTGTCAGGTGCACAGCTGTCTTCCACCACTTTGGGGCTGAGCTCCGTGGTTTCCCAGGTTCGTCGTGTGGAAGATCTTCGTGAATCCTCTCATGTCCCCGGGAGATGTGTTAGTAATCATGAAAGTTCACGTGTCTTGGTTGTTTACTAAGGGCCGGGCACTGAGTTGAAGTCTTTGTCTTGATTCTCTTTTCTTCTCTCTCGAGAAGCTTGTGGAGTTAAGAACCATTATTGATATTATTCGCATTTGTGGGTGAGGAAACCACACACAGGGCGGGTGGTAGAGACATCTGAGTTCTGCCAAATGCCTTCCTGTTAGAAATATGTTTAACAGGGGCGCCTGGGTGGCGCAGTCGTTAAGCGTCTGCCTTCGGCTCAGGGCGTGATCCCGGTGTTCCCGGATCGAGACCCACATCGTGCTCCTCTGCTATGAGCCTGCTTCTTCCTCTCCCACTCCCCTGCTGTGTTCCCTCTCTCGCTGGCTCTCTGTCACATAAATAAATAAAATCTTTAAAAAAAAAATATGTTTAACAGATAAGGAGACTGAGGCTCTTGCCCAAGGTCCTCAACTCTGCACCTGAAAACCGGCTGCCCAGCGCCTGCTGGGGCAGGTAAGAGAGAGCCGGAGTTCACCATTTTCCTGGGTTCCGGTGGGCAGGCCCTGGGAGCACCAGGGTCGGGGAAATGCCCTGGGCCCTGAGGCTGTGGGCCTCTGTTTCCTCAGCTATAAAATGGAGGAAGTAAGAGAGGTGTGCCTGACAGACACATTGCTCCTTCCTAAGGCTTCCCCAGCCCTGCATTACAAGGCCTGAATTTTCCAGGGCAGAGTTTGGCCCCAGTCCAAGCCCCCTAACCAGCCTTCCCACCCCCACCTGGCTTGCCTCCCTCCCCTCCCCCGGCACCAGGCTCCTACAACCCCAGTCCTGTCGGTGAGTTATTGGCTCAATATTTTTATAGGCTCCCCTGGCTCCCTTCCCCCCACCACCACCCCGTTCCCCCCAAATAAAGGAGCTATAAGACTAGAGCCAAAAACACAGCTCAGAGAATGTGCGCCAATGACCCAGCCCCTGCAAGGGTGAGGTGGAGAACTTTCCATCTGGGCCCAGCCCTGGGCAGGGCCTATTCCCGTTCTCCCTCTGGCGGCTCCTGCCTCCGTCTTTCCCCCCAGCTGCTCCACAGAAGCCGCTCTGTCCCTCAGGCTGGGCTAGCTCCCCGCAGGGCCCCTCATGGTTCTGGGACAGGTAGGGGCTGTGTTTACAGGCTGACCCAGAGGCAGTCGGCCAGGAAAGTCAGTCAGTCAGTCTGTCATGGTCTCACAGTCAGACTCTGACATGCAGCCAGGGCCACACAGCGAGACAGGGCCACTCATGACACGAGTCAGCCAGTCGTCCGCCCGGCCTCCACCAGTCAGCTAGTTAGGTAGTCAGCCACTGACTCACAGTTGGACTCTGTTTCACCCAGTCACAGCTGTTCACACCAGGGGTCACAGTCACAGCCAGGGCATCAGCCAGCCAGCCCAGCTCAGCCAGTCAATCGGTTGTTCATTGTCTCAGAGTCAGACTCTGTTATACAGTCAGGGCTACATGGTCAGACATGGTCACTCCCAGCATGAGTCACGGCTGTGGTCAGCCGATCTCCCCCACCTGGTCAATCTCAATCCGTCGGCCAACCAGCCCATTGGCCAGTCGAGGCGGGGTCAGTCAGCCCCCCTCAAACAGCCAGCCAGTCCCCTAGTGGTCGTCTGTCACCCAACAGCCAATCAAAATCAGACAGCCAGTCAGCACATTAAGGTGTGTCGGCTGGTAGCTGTGTTGTCTCACAGCTAGACTCCGGGACACTGGTCAGTCAGGCAGGTCGTCAGGCGGTCTATGGCAGTCAAAGCAGCCAGACCCTCTATTCTCAAGGACTAAGGCAGATAGTCGGGTCACCCAGCCAGACCAGTCAGCTGGGCATAGTCAGCTTCTGCCTGTTGGTCAGTCACTGTTAGTCACTGGCAGCTCCAGTGTGTGGCCTGGTCAGTCACAGCCACAAAGGAACAGCAGCCGGCCAGCCAGATGAGAGTCAAGTGTGCAATACAGGCCATCAGTCAAGGCTCTGGGGTCGCTGTCAGACATCCAGTCATCCAGTCAGTCTGAAGGAGACGGCACGCCCCCAGCCAGCTAATGTCATTCAGGCGGGATCATCACTCAAATCTACTGATTCGAAGATCATTGTTAGTCATCCAGTTATCCAGTTGGTTTGCATTAGGCAGCCAACAAGTCAACTACTCGCCAAGCTCATTGTAATTAACCAGTCAGCCAGTCAGACTTGTAGTTGGTGAGTCAGTCTCCCGCTCAACCAGTCACCCAGCCAGTCAAGCTCAATCCATCTACCCAGTTTCAATCAGCCAGTCAGTCAGTTAGTCTCAGGCTCCCACAGTCTGAGGCCTGGTCAATCCCAATGACAACCAGCCAGCTACCACCATCCCTCATCTAACCTCGTCAACACCGAGACAAAGGCTGCCTTCTTATGGGACCAAAGGAATCATTAGCGAATCCCAGACAGAAACCCTAAATCAAACCAGAAACATTCCTTAACCCCCTGCAGCAATGTTAAGAATTAGTGGTCCCAAATCAGCCTCTTGCTCCTGATTCATCAGGAAGGATGGGTGTGGGGTGGGAAATACACTGACATGTGACTCCAATAAAACCCACTTGTCAGCCAGAGAAGCCACAGGCTGATGGCCAGGGACAAGGGAGGAGACCTTGGCCAGCTTTCTATCCCCACCACCTGGATGCACCATGAGGCTTTCCTCAGAGCAGGGACCCCTGTGCTCTTCCCAGTGGAAAGAGGCAGGGGACAGTGAGAGCATGAGATACCCCTGACATCCCTGGGGTCCTCCTTTTCCTCCCTCCTCTCCCCCTTTCCCTCTCCCCTTTGCTCCCCCCCCATCCTCCATCATTAGCTCCCACCTGCTCTGCTCAGATAAATGCCTAACCCTCTCCTATCTGCTCAGATCCTACCCCTGACATCTCATAGTGCCACTCACCTTACACACACACACACACGTACACACATGCACGCACGCACACATGCACTCATGCCTTGCTTCTTGGCTTGCCTCCTCATTTCAGAACATCCTGTTCCAAGCAGCCTGGGAGAAAACACTGGGCCCACTCTGTGCCCCGGCCCCTCCCCCCTGCTCTCTGGATCCCGCCTGCCCAGCGCACATGGCCCTGCTGGATCCCTGTCCTGTCCTGGCTTGAGCATCACTGACCTGGACGTGGGCGGGCTTTTCCTGCTGCAACTCCTCCTGCCCCAAGCCCAAGCCCGAGGAGAGGAATGTCCAGAAAAAGGCTGGAAGGGAGGTGTCTTGCTCACTGCATTCCTGTGCTTGGGCCTGGGGTTTTCCCTACGGTCAGGCAGGGGTCCCCAGGCATTCTGTTACCTGGTCCAGCAGGGTCAGCCAGGACTTCGAAGCCTGAGGGGAGAGCGTTCATCTCAGAGGGACTGAGGCTGCTTTCTGCTGGAAGGGAGTGTGCTTTTGGCAGAGAGGACCTCTGGACCCTTCTGGCACCTGAGCTCAAACGCTTATTAGCCTCGTGACAACAGTAGGTGTTTAGAGGTGGGGTGCCCTCCTCGTTACAACAGAGATGAGAACAGAGCCCACCTCCTAGGATCTGTGTGAGGATGAAATTAGGAAAGTACAGAAAGGGTTCAGAGCAACATTCCTGTGACTGCCAGCTGGGGCTAAGTCTTTCCAAGCAGGCAAAATGATGGCCCAGGCCAAAGGGCTCCTCGAGGCTTCTCCCCATGCCCTCCTCTCCACCTTGCTCCACCCACCGCTGCCCTAGCATAGCTTCTAGTCTCCTGTGTGTGCTGTTGACCTTTCAAACCGTACCCTTAGAGTAAGCCGTGAAGTCCGTGCTGTGGCTACGCCCATTTTGCAGATGAAGAAACAGAGGTCCCAGGAGTTGAAGTCATTTGCCCAAAGCCACAGGTAATGAGGGACAGAGCCAGGACCTGCTGACTCCTAAGGCCCAGGGGGTGATGTATGGCACCTGCCCCTGTAATGACAGCCGCGTGTACATCCTGCCCCTCCCCCCCATGCCCTGCCCCCCAACTTCTCACTCTGGTCTTTCCCCCTCAGAGACGCCCTCAGCCCCCTTTTCTTCCTGGCTCCCCTATCAACATTGACTTCTGGCTCCCTCTCTCTGAGGCCCTGCTGCTCTCTGCTTGATGTCCTTCGATATTCTCCGTTCTTTAGAAATTGAACTTCCAAATGTTAGGTGGGCAAAGACCCCCCGCCATAAAGATGACATTCCTTGCTGCTAGGTGTGGACAGAGACCTAAACTGAGGCTGATGGGGCCTCACGTGGGGACGGCTCTTTGCCATGAGGACAGCCAGTCCGATAAAAGCTGCCTGCTCTGAGCAGCTGCGGATCCTTGGTCCAGGGCTGGGTGAGTCCTGCGGGGCCCTGTTAGACAGGGGAGCCCCTGGGGGAGGGTGCAGCCCCCACCCCGTGCCAGGGCACACGGGGTAAGGGGCAGGGGTGTAGACTGGGGTTTCTGTCCCCACTCAACCAGGCAGAAACCAGTTGGAGCACTGGGGTGGAGTTAGGGGGCTGGGCCCTCGGGGCTGCCAGCTCTCAGGGCTCTGCCCCGCACACTGCACTTGCGAGGGTAGTGTGGGGTGCAGCACGGCCCTAAGCTGTGCGGCCTGGGACCCCAAGGCTGCCTGTCCTGAGGCCTGTGACCGTCTCTCTCTTCCTTTGCAACTTGCTTCCCTCCCATCCTCCTCTCCTCCTTTCAGTCTTTCCTCTTCTCCCCTCCCCTCAACTGCCCCCTTCTCTTCTCCCTTCTTCCCCATAGGCCTGTTGCCCTCTCCTCCCCTCTCCCCTTCCCCCCAAATCTCCTCCCCGCCCCGCCCTGATATTTCTTCTCTCTTCCCCCTCCCTACCCCCTCCCCTTCCCTACACTCCTCCCCTCCCCTTTCCCTCCTTCCCATCCCCTTCTGTCTCCTCCTCTCAGAGTCTCTTTCTCTCTGTAGATCTTTGATCTCCTTCCCATCATCTTTTTCTCCAAGCCTCTCTTTTCCTCTCTCCCTCGTTTAGTCTGTAAGTTTCCTTTTGTCTGTCTGTGTCTCCAGCTCTCCTTCGATTTCGTTTCTTTCTCCTCTGGTGAATCTTCAGCCATGAATTCAGTTTTGTGAGAGCTGTCCTGTGTCTGCATATTCTCCGAGGTAACCTAAGCCTGACTCCGAGCCCCAGTCCTGAGGACTGGTGGGACTGGCTGGACCATCTCAGCCCCCTGGAGCCACCCCACCTCTTTGCTACAGGGTAGGCCCACAGAATAGAACTGCCAGGCCCCTCTGGCCTTTCCCCACACTTGAGTCCTTTAGGGCCTCCCAGGGCAGCTCCCTAAGGCACTGTGGGGGAGGGAGGGTGCTGGCCTGGGTTCTGAGACAGGATCCCCTCCCAGGTGGTGCCCTGTGCATCTTCAGATGGCCGCCGTCCCCTTCCTAGGAAATCATTCCTCTTTATTCCCCCTGGAAACCCAGCCTAATCCAGATTTCACGGCAGCGAGGGGAGAGGCTGTCTGCAAGCCTGGCGGAACCCCAGAGGGCCTGGCTACCTCCTGGGGCCTGCTGGGGACAAGCCACACTTCTGATTCTCTCCCAGCAGCAAAGACAAAACAAACACATGTGAACAGAGGTTTGAGGCCTTCCTTCTTGGCAGACTCTGGACCTGTGTGAAGCAAGACCCCAGGGCCTGGGTGGGTGGCGGCACGGGGCGGGGTGCACAGGACCACTCGGGGAGAACCCAGGCAACTAGGCGGCACAGCTGGCTCCTGTCAGGTCCACCACTCAGTCTTCTAGGCTCTCAGCACAGCCTCCACCAGGAGAAGCTTAGGGCTTAAAGACCTCTGAAGCTTCTTGGAAAGATGGCTAGGGCCTCGGGCGCAGTGGCTGGGTGCTGGGTTTCCTGGGCCCCAGCCATGCCCTGCACCTGGCCCCTGACTCCCAGCCTCTCCATCTCGCAGCTCCCTGATAAGGATCTGTCCATCTAGGACTGGTGAGCCACTGAGTGGGCACTGGTGGGGGCAGGAGGGGCTCTGGAGACTGGAGGGGGGAGGGGGTGGCGGCGGCCCAGAGACACTTCAGAAATGCTGGTTTGGCTAAGGAATTGGAATCTGAAAGGAATGTTGGGGAAGACTTTGGGAGACACAAAGAAGGTTTTGGGGGGCGTGGTGGTGGTAGGAGAAAGGCTTCTGGCATCCAAATGCCACGACCTGTGGGGCCTTGCTGAGAGAATGGGAACATTAATAAGGACTCCACCTGCCGGCTCCCTGGGGTGGGCGGGGAGGTCTTAATCTCGAAACCCTTCAGTTCCCAGGAAGGACTGAGGATTCCACCCAGTGCCTCCTGCCATGGGGCCACCCTGTAGTGGGAGTTTCAGTCAGCTGCCCTCTGAGGGCCTCCCAAACCACCCCTCCCCCCCCCAGCAGCAGCTCTGTGGAGGCCTTTCTTTATTTGGATTCGCACTTGGCAGTGAGGACACCTTTTGAGGGGCCCACAGGGTGAAAGTCAGCCGCAGTAGAAGCCCTTAATTCCCAGACCTGAGGGGGCTTTGCAAAGACAGCGCCTCTCCCTCTCCGGCCTCTCCCGCTGAACACAAACCCTCCATTTCCCTCACTTCCAGGCTCCAAGGGGGAGGGCCAGGCCCAGTGTGAAATGCTCTTAGAGGAATCCTGCTGGGGTGACAAGAATCAGAAGAAAAAGGCAGATGGCTCCCCACTGCCCTTGGGATAACATCCAAATGGCCTGCCTGCTGGATTAACAAAGGCCGTCCTCCGCCTGCCTCCGGGCCAGCTTGTGCCCTTGCCACACGCAGCCCATTCCAGCCAGTAGGGCATCTTCTGCCTTTAGAGCAGGTCTCCTGGCACCCCGAGCTGCCCCTCGACAGAGAACACCCTTGCTTCCTTTACCTCTTGGCTAACTCCTTGGCATCCTTCAGGACTTAGATGCCACTCCCTTCAGGAAGCCTTCCTGGAATGCCTCAGGGGAGAGGCAGTAGAGCATAATCAGAGTTCAGGCCTGCTTGGGGTGGACTCCCTCTCCCGAGCTCTTATCAGTTGCCTAGGGCTGCAGTAACAAAGCCACAGACTTGGCGTCTCAAACAGACGAAATGTCTTGTTGCATAGTTCTGGAAGCTAGAGGTCTGAAATCAAGGTGTCAGCAGAGTTGACTCTGTCTGAGGGCAGTGAGGGAGAATCTGTTCCAGGCTTTTCTCCTAGATTGTGGTGGCCTCAGGCATTTCTTGGCTTGGAGATGGCATTCTCCACATGGTCTTTTCTCTGTGTGATGTGCCCAAATTTCCTTTTATTAAAAAAGTAAGGACACCAGTCATATTGCATGAGTGCCCACCCTAATGACCTCATCTTAACCTGATTACCTCTATGAAAACCCTCTCTCCAAATGAGGTCACATTTGGAAGTGTGGGGCAGGTGGGGTGCGGTGGGGAGATTACACTTCAACTGCGTTTTGGGGAGATACACTTTAGCCCATAACATTTGTGACCTGGAGTGTGTTGCTGAATTTCTCTGAGCCCTGATGTCTTCATTTATTAAATGAAGATTGTGGGGTTGCCTGGGTGGTTTAGTCGGTTAAGCGTCTGCCTTCGACTCAGGTCAGGATCCCAGGGTCCTGGAATCAAGCCCCATGTCAGGCTCCCTGCTCAGGGGGGAGTCTGCTTCTCTCTCTCTCTCTCAAATGGATAAATACAATCTTTTTTTTTAAAGATTTTATTTATTTATTTGACAGAGATAGAGACAGCCAGCAAGAGAGGGAACACAGCAGGGGGAGTGGGAGAGGAAGAAGCAGGCTCATAGCAGAGGAGCCTGATGTGGGCCTCGATCCCATAACGCCGGGATCACGCCCTGAGCCGAAGGCAGAAGCTTAACCGCTGTGCCACCCAGGCGCCCTTTTTTTTTTTTAAATGAGGATTATGAAAGGGAGAATTGCCCCAGGACACTGGGGACCTTGGTTCAGGCTTAGTTCCATTGACCAGCGCTGTGACCTCAGGAGAGTGCCCTAACCTCTCTGAATCTGTTTTCTTCTGCTGCACGCAAAGCCCCCCCAAACTTAGTGGCTTAAAACAACGACCATCATGTAGTTTGCTCACGGTTCTGCAGTCTGGACAGGGCTCAGTGGGGAGAGATTTTCTCGGCAAAATGTGACAACAGCCGAAGCCGCGTGGCCTGGGGCTGGAGGGTGTACGTCCAAGATGGCTCTGTCACGTGGCCAGCGAGCGTGTGCCGCCGGGTGGCTGGGAGCACAGGCAGGGCTGCCGACTGAAAGCTCTGGTTCTTCTCTGTGGGAGGCTGTCCGTGGGGCTGATTGGGCTTCCTCACAGCATGGTGGCTGCGTTCAAAGAGCAGGTGTCCCCAAAGAGCTGGGACAGGTGTGTTGTCTTTTCTGACCCAGACTTGGAAGTCCTGTCATGTCACTTCCACAGAAGCCACAGCCTGCCCAGATTCTAGAGGAGAGAACATGGACTCTGCTTTTTTTTTTTTTTTTTTTTTTTTTTTAGATTTTATTTTAAAGTTATCTCTATGCCCAACGTTGGGCTCGAAGTTACAACCCTGAGATCAAGAGTTGCACGCTCCATCAGCGGAGCCAGCCAGGCGGCCCTGGACTCTACTTCTTGATGGGAGAAGGGTCAAAGTCACATTGTAAGCAGTGTATACAAATTAGAGATTCTGCTGTGGTCATGTGTGAAAAGTACGGTTGACCACCTTCGCCATGCCCTGCCCTGCCCGGGCTCCCACTTAGGCCAACAGTGAGCTGAGGCCCTTGTACACAGCATCTCACTCAATCCTTACAACAACCCCATACTGCTGATTAGTATCTCAGTTCACAGATGACAACATTGAGGTCTAGAGAGGTGAGTTGCCCAAGGCCACCCTAGAGAGTGGCGGAGTCAGACTCTCCTTGTCTCTGGGGTCTTTGACAGCTCAGGGGGACATCATCAGTCTCTGCTGTCCCAAAGCTCCTGCCCACCTCCCTCCCCTCCACCCCCACTGGTTGGCCCCTGACTTGGGGGCCTCCCTGTGTTCATGGCCTTGTGAATTTAAACTCTTAGGCCTCAGTCTATTCTCATGGAAGAGGGGCCAGCTGGTGGTGGAGTGAGGTGGGTGGAAACCTCCAAACCAGCTGGAAGCATGAGACCTGGTGGCTCGAAGAGGGTCTTGCAGACTGAGAACACTGTTTCCACGGGAAAGGCATCTGGGGTTCAGCCCACTGCTTCCCAGACACTTCTGGGAACACAGCTGGAAATGGCCTCCCACCAACATGTTCACCTGTTTCTTTAGATACAGCGACTGGGGCCAGGACGCTTCTGGTAGTCCTAAGGCATCAGCTTATTATCACAATACAAAGAACTACCCTCACCACCACCCCATTTTAGATACAAGGAGTCTGGGGCTCAGAGAGGTGAACTGACTTGCCTGAGGTCACAGAACATGTAAAGGGAGGAGTAGAGAATCGATTCTGGGGCCTGAGTCCTTTTGGCCTGAGTCCCTCCTCTTGTAGCTGACTCCATAGTTGTTGGGTGAATGTTAGGGCTCCTTGGCTGGCGGGGGGAGGCTGGGGGGCAGTGGGGAGGATAGGCTGTTGTGTAGCATGGTGGTTAGGTCAAGGCTCAGCAGACTCAAGATTCCCACAGACCTTGCTGGGATCCTGGCTTGGCTGCTTCCTTGTCATGTCACCTTGGAAAAACACTTGGCCTCCCTGAGGGTTCAATTCCCTGTCTGAGAGAGGAGGCTAAAAATAGCCACTTTACTGGGTCATTGTGGGTAATAGAAGAGACGTCTGTGGAGGGTCTGTGCAGGGTCTATGCTCAGGGCCTGGCACAGGGGACACTCGGTAAAGGTTTCTGGGTTTATTTGTATCCATTGCCTCCCAGACCCCTGAGGTGGGGCTAGTGTCAGAGGCTGGGCCCATGGAGGTGCTCCATGGATGTTTTCTAACTGAGTGACAATTCCCATTTTCTAGAGGCCTAAGGGAAGTAACTTTTATGCTCATAAAATGGCAGACGTTCTAAAGCATGAACGAATGAATGAATGAATGAATGAATGAATGAATGTTTTCTGTGGTGAGGCAGACTCCCTCAGAAGCAGACTCTGAGGTCAAGGTTTGAGGGGAGCTCCGGAAACACTGGCAGAGGTGTAGGGAAATGAGACAGGGAAGGGAAAGCAGCCAAGAGAGGACACAGTAATGAGTAGGTTGTTGCCATGGGCAACTGGCCTCAGTGCCAGCAGGTCCCCTGGGAGACAGTCTGGAACACACCTTCGAATTGTCCCACTTGAGGTGCGAGGCAGCGGGCATTTGATCCCTCCCTCCCCACTGTCCTTGCTTGAGGCTGCCCCTGGGGGGCATGAACCGCACATTCTCTGTGTGGCCAGGCTTGCTCCTGAGCCCAGGGGTCCCCATGGACAGAGGGACACAGGTGCTTGCCTGAGAAGCCTTTGGATGTCAGCAGAAGGGAGGGCCCAAGGGACAAAGGTGAGGCAGCAGCTAACTCAACTGACTCAGTCTGGGTTCTCTGATCCTGGACATCCTTCAAAGGCAAACATGACTCTCTGTACCGTCCGGTCTCCTCCCCCCCCTCCCGCCCCCCAGTGGTCCTCCTGTCCTCCACTCCGAAGACCACGTCTTTCCCAAAGAAAAATGGGTCTGTATTGAGCAATCCTTCTGCCCCTGGCACCTTCTCCAGCTTTTTCTCCTCAGTGCCTCTGTAGTAGGAATCCTACCTGAGGCTCTGAACAGTTGGGGCTGGCTGGGAAATTGCTGTGCTGGTCTGGGAGGAGCTGGTTTGCATGAGGACGTTTAAAACATGTTTTGGCTAAAAGAGCAAGGAGGAGGTTCCCTGCATGGGTGTCTGGAGGTTGGGCATGAGGCCACTGGCCTGTCGTTTGCCTGTCCTACCTTTCCCCGTGACCCCACATCAGGCTCGGAGTCCTTTGGATGAAGGGGCTGCAGTGGGAACCGAGATCACACTTCTGTGTGAGATGCGGAAGGGATCTGACAGTCACCCCGGACTTGCGGTCAGGCTTGGGTTCTAATCCTGCCAGCGTCGCTCTCTGGCTGTGACCTTGGACAAGTTACTTTCTTCTCCAAGCTCATTCTTCTGTGTCCGTAAATGGGGCCAGTTCTTCCTGCCTCCCTCACAGACGATGGAATAGGCAGAAAGGAGAAGCGGATTCCCTCGAGCGCACAGCCACTAAGTGGCCCTGCTGGGATTGGAACGCGTGTCTGGGTGACTCCGAAATTTGGGTCTTCACCATGAACACATTACAAAGAAAGTCCTCCTTTGCATAGGAGGAAGAAAACTAAATTGAGAAACCCGTGCAGCGTGCAGATCAGAGGGGCATGTGAAGAGGGCAGGAGAATTCTCTAGTGGGACAGGCGGTGGAATTTAGACCCTGTGCAAAATGGAAATACAGGGCCCCTTGTTGTAGAAGGATTGAGAATTTCAAGATGGTAACAGCGGCTTATTAAACTGACGGCGGGACCCTTCTAACGACGTGGGTGGCACGCCCATGAAACTGGCCCTGTTTCCCTGCTTCCAACAGCTAGGGGGTACGGACAGGGTTCCCTCTGGCAGGATGGCTAAGGGGCAAGCTCCAGCGTCAGGTGACCTGGGCTCCAGTCCAGGAATCCGGCTGCCTAGCTACTGACCTCGAGCAACTTCTTCAAGGCCTCCGAGCCTCAGTCTGCTCCTCGGCAAAATGGGACGGGGCTCTTCTTTCCTAGGAGCGTTGTCAGGCAGAAATAAAACCATGCAGATAAAATGTTGAGCGCACAGCCTGGCCCACCACACAAACCAGCCGCAGCAGGAGCTAGGGTGAGTCCCTCCTCCCACCCACCCCCAGGGCACGACCCCAGGGAAATGCCAGGTCCCAGCTGGCTCTTGTCACCTGTGTGCTGCTCAGCCTGGGCTGGAATCTTGGAGGCTGCAGTCTCCCTGCTTTGGCAGCCCCTCCTCCCCTCCCCATCCCCCAGGCTTTTAATGAGTTTAGTATTTTCATCAAATCATTCTTCCTACAACACAGGGCTGGGGGAGGCTAAAAATAGCTCCCTGAGTCACATGATGGCTCCAAATGCGGAGGCTCCCAGCAAAGGTACAAGTGCGACTCCTTGTTTCCTAGGAAATGAGAGTCATTGTGATGCCTGACGCCAGGCCGCTGCCAACGCAGCCGGGGCGGCTCGCAAAGGCACATTGTTTCCCCGGCACATTGTTTCCCCGTGACACCCCTGTGTGCGTGTGACAGGCAGAGGCTGGGGCATGGAGGGGGGCAGGCAGAGCCCCCAGAACCGGACGAATCCTGGCTTGGTGCCCTCAGATCTGAGCCAGAAGCTGTCCCTCGCCTTCAGGAGTAGACCGTCCCCAAGGCCTGCCTTCCTCGCACCTGGACCCCCGTTCCCTGGGGAGCTGGCAGAGAACTGTTTTGCCAGCAGGAGAGCTGGGTTTTCTCTAGTCCCTACATTCCCTGCCCCTCGTTCCCCTTGTTAACAACTTGCAACTAAAAGTATTTTATTGTTTAGGGAGTGCCTTGCTGGTTCAGCCTGAAGAGTATGTCGTAAGTTCAAGCCCCACGTTGGGTGTAGAGATGACGAAAAAAATAAACTTTTAAAAAGGGTATTTTATTGTTTGGTAAGGAAAGCAAGTCTGTTGACGCTCATTCCCCAGAGAAGCCTTGCCAGGCTCCTCCTAACCCTCTCCCCAGCTACCAATACAAGATCATCCCTCGCCCCCGAGATCAGGTTCAAGTGCACAGGCACCTGGAGGGCACTGCACGTCGGGCCTCCACCCGGAGTGTCTCATCCCATAGGTCTGGAGTCTGGCCCCCAAATTTCCATTTCTAGTTCCCACATGATGATTCAGTGCTCCAGGGAACGAACTTGGAGAACCCTGTCCTAAGTGCTGTGGTCCATATTTTTCCCAGCCCCTCCTCCCCTTTCTCTTCTTCTCTCACCACTTCTTGTAGCAGCCCTAAATCACATTTAGTCCCCAGTGCCCCGGCCCCGCACTCAGCAAGACTCCCTGGCCTCTGGGTCTCAGCTTTGGGTCCTGCTGCCTGGAGGCCCTCCCTCCCCCTTCTCGGTGGCTGCCTGCCATGCGTGCTTGAAGTACGGATAGCAACCACTTATTGATCAGTAACCATATCTGCTCCCCTCTCCACCATTCTACATGGTAAACGCTCTTATCATTCCACTCACTGTGATTACCTCCATTCTCCGGTGAGCAAGGTGACATTCAGATGGCCAGCCACAACCCCAAGTCACAGAGCTCAGAAACAGCTGGGATTCAAGGTGGCCTGGGTTTCATGCCCACAGGTGAGTCACAGCTCCCATGACTCCCTCAGGAAGCCTTCTCTAAGTCTTCCAGACTCGATCCTATACACCTCCTTGGAGACTCCGTACCTGTGTGTGTTTGTCATTGTGCTGACAACCTCACCACGACTAGTGATGGGTCTGTCTTCTCGCTTAGACTGTTTGTTGCTGAAAGACTTGGGCTTTGTCCTAATCATCACAGGACCTCAAATGATCGGAACAGGCTCTGGCATAAGTGCCCAATAAATGCTTGCTTGTTTGCTGACTGACTGAACGATGGTGGCTAACGTGTTCGTTGAGTAAGTGAATAAATGGCTGCTGCCTCATCGCTATTAAGTGAGTATGTAAACAGTAGGTGCTCATTGCTGAATAAATAAATAAATGAGATACTAAGTTCTCTATATGTTGCTTGATGAATGAATGAATGAATGAATGAATGAATGAATAGTACCTGCTAATAAATGTTTGCTGGAGAAATTGGTGGGTACATAAATGGCAAGTAGATGATAAGAGTCTGTTGCCCGGCTGGATGACTAGATGGGTTGGGTGGAAGGCAGTTGGACGGTAGCACGGGTGAACAGGTAGTTTGGTATATAGATGGATGGATGGGTGAATAAATGAAAAGATGGGTGGATGGATGGACAGGTTGGTGTAAGGATGGATGAATAGATGAGAAAATGGGTTGATGGGAAGATGGATAGATAAGCAGCTTGGCGGTTGCGTGGGTGGGAGGCAAGGCCCAGATCTGGGTATTGTTGGCATGGGACACTCTCTGTGTAGTGCCACTTCTGCCTGATAGATGACAGAGTGAGTTCTTCATGGAACCCCAGGGTGCATGAAGCTGGCAGCCAGCAGAGCAGCCCAAGGGTCTTCTGGGCCATGACTTGGAAAGCCAGAAGGATGATGCATCATGAGTGTTGTGAGGGGGCTGTGCAAGTGTTTTAAATGTCAGAATGTCGCCCAGCTGTGAGATGGGGGCTTGACGTTTGTCATGTTCCTGAAGCACTCATTTTAATGACTAATTATTTTCCCTCTCCTGACATGGCTCCTTGGGAGGGGAGCAGGGAGCTTGGCTGGAAGCCGCAGACCTGTGCTCCACAATTGAATTCACTAACAGGCCGGAATGAATTAACCCCTACCTGCCAGGTGGGGAGCGGAACCTGGAGGGCCCAAGTCCCAGGCCCAGCCAGGTTCTGCTCAGCGGGGAGCCCCTGTGGGGCTGGCTGGCCCCTGCAAACAGTCCGGGGCATCTAAGGCAAACCCTAGTGGGTGTCTGAAGTTCTGCAAAAAGCCAAGCTGTTGGCTTGAAAGGTATTTGAGTTTGATCTAAATGAAATGATCAATCATTGTTTAAAAAAACAGTATATACTGGGGCGCCTGGGGGGCTCAGTTGGTTAAGCATCCGACTCTTGGTTTCAGCTCAAGGTGTGGTCTCAGGGTCCTGAGATTGAGCCCCGCATCAAGCTCCACTCTCAGCATGGAGTCCGCTTGGGAGTCTCTCTCCCTCTACCCCTCCCTCCTGTGCGCTCTCTCTCTCTCTCTCAAAACAAACAAATAAATCTAAAAACACCCCACAATACTTACTATGTATGGGGCATTGTTTATATGCTTTACCTGAATAATTTCATCCTTTGAGGCAGACTGTTATTATCATAATCTTCCCCATTTTACAGATGGGGAAACTGAGGGACAGAGGTTTTTATAGTGGTTTTAAAATGTGTCTGCAAATTCTTTGCTCCCTTCAAGAGATGGAGTCTAACCTCCTTCCCCTTGAATATAAACTGGATTAGCAGCTCAGTTCTGAGGAATGGAACAGAATAGAGACGACCGTGTGACTTCTGAGACCAGATCACGACGCCAAAGCAGCTTCCTCCTGGCTCTGGCTCTTTGGAGACATGAACATTTGGAGCCCTGTGCCTCCATTAAAGAAGTTGGGGAGCCTCGAAGCCACCATCCCGGAGAGGTTTCAGAGAACCCCCAACAGCTCCAGCCATTGTCGTCTCGGGAGTGAGCCTCCCCAGCCCTGGCACTGGACACTTGCGCAGGGAAGCCATGGAGCTGACCGCAGCCCCCACCCCTGCCTGCCTGAGCCGCACCAGCAATGCCAGGGGAGGGGAGACCTGGCCCACCGCGCCCCGCCAGCCCCCAGAGCAGGCGCGGTAATGCAATGACTGCTGTGAGGTTTGGGGTGGTTTGTGACGCAGTATAATGGGAGCGATGGTGAAATCAGCTCCCCTACATCCTGTCGCTGGGAGGGTGGCAGACCCGGAATGGGAGCTGGACAGGCTGGCTGAGGAGCCCCAGCTTCAGCGGGGAGGTGCTCCAGCCCTGCCTTACGGTCTTCCCTGATAGTCTCCCTGGTGCATGGACCACCAGGGCACTAGTCCCAACCGTGTCGGTTTGCAGGTGGATTCAACTACACAGTTATGGTAAAGCTTTGGGTTTCACGGTTCAAACAGAAGAAATTCACCATCTTAGTTAATGGCAGCCCTGTCCTTGCAGATACTTAGCGGTATAGACCTTGCCGGTATCTTCAAATGGCTCTTGCTCCCACATCCTGACTCTGACACGTCTGCAGGTGTAGTTGGTGTGACTTTCTCTGGGTCCAGAAAGCCACTGCTTCTCTCTCCCTCCCTCCATGCCAGGCCGGCATCTCCTGCTTGACTCATTGGGGCAGCCTTGCAACTGGTGTCCCTGCGTCGATCCTGGCACTTCAGCTTCTGCTGAACAGCACAGCCAGAGACATCCTGATAAAACTTGTCCCATCACTTCTCGCCTCTGCCTCAGACCTTCCGAGAACAGCCCATTTCTCTCAGCACAGAAAACAAAGTCCCTTCAATGGCCTGCCAGGTTCCACACAATTTCCCCATCAAATACCTCCTTGAGCTGTCTCCTGAGACCCCCACCCGGCCTGATTTCCTCACTCCAGCCACACGAGCTCCTTGAGGTTCCCAGACCAAGCCACACTGGCACATCTTGCCTCGAGGCTTTGCATCTGCTGTTCCCTTGGCCTGAGTTTGCTTGGCCTGCTGATAGCCACGTGGCTCACTTCTTCACCTCTTTCAGGTCCTGGCTGAAATGTCACCTTCTTCCTGAGGCCTCTGCTGACCACCTATTTAAAATGACAAACCCCCTTCACGACCCTTCTTCCCCTTCTAGTTTTTCTCCATGGCACCTACCACCATCTTACATGAGTATCTTTTCTTACTCTTTTTTTTTTTAAACTATTTCTCCCTCCGCTGGAATGTAGGCACACAAGGACAGAGATTTTTATCTATATTCGTCATTGCCGTTGGGATAGTGCCTGGCACACAGTGGCTGCTCAATGCCTACTTGCCCAGGGAATGAATGGATGGCTGCTGGCTGTAATCAGGGAGGCCCGGGAGGAGGCTCCCGCCTTATCTAGGTCAGGTCAGACTGTGCCACTGAGGTTGCGGGGCACTGTGCTTAAAGAGGGCTGGGCTGTGGAGTCTGCTGGTGGCCCCTGGTGTTCTGGCCTGTGCGGGGAGCTCCCATCCCGGCAGACACCGTGGAAGGCCTGCCTGTGGAGGGAGGGGAGATGGCGTATTGGTGCAGGGTAAGATGGAGGTGTTGCTGGATGGCCAAGTGCGGTCTAGGTTAGTGGTGGAAATGAGGACAGGAGGGGTGGTGGCAAGTCCAGCAGGAGAGAATCTTGGGAACCCCCGGAGCCATGAGAGGAGGGCCCTTGGGGAGTGGACAGCAGGCACAGAGTCCCTTACTCTAATGCCCATGGGGTCAGGTGGGAGCGCCAGGGAGCCGTGGGGCCTGAGGCAAATGCAGGTGCCCGTGGCGCTGCAGGAAGAAAATGCAGTGTCTCTAGGCTCCCATTGGCTTAAAGCCATGCAGGAAGATGGGCCTGGGCTTGTAAGGGCTTCTGGTTTGTTGAAGGAAGCCAGAAATCTGGGTTTTTGTGTGAAATTTCTGGTTTTTTTAAGGCCCTTTATTCAAGCTTTGCCAAATAATCCACATCTGAGAGCTGAACTCAGCCCGTGGCAATTTGTTGACAGCCTCTGGGGTAAGACAGTGAGGGAAAGGGCTGGGGGCAGAACATCTGGGGAGAATGGAATCACCGGGGGTGCTCTCCAGCCAAAGGCACAGATGGCAGGAGCTCTAAGCAGGCAGCGTGTTGGAGCACTGAACGTCATCGAGAGGACCATGGGTGTGAGACTGGAAACTTGATCTTCAGGGGATCGCATGAAGGTTTTAACCGAGCAAGTTTGTGTAATGACACAGGCAGAAGCCAGACTTCTCTGAGTGTGGCGCCATCCCTCCTGGTCCAAAAGGTGTCCACTTTCCTTCCATGCAATCATGAAGGGGAGACAGATGGAAATTTCTTTGTTTCAGACCCAGGCTGCCCCTAGCAGAGAATGGGGTCTGGACAAAGGAGTCCAACTCCCCCGGCCCCCTGGGAGGGAGACCGCGCTGCTGACATCCGGCCCGGGCCTCCTGGGGTGGTCCGAACCTGAGACATGTGAAATTGCTGATGATGTCCAGAACAGAGGAGCAAGGTTCACAGCTGCCCCACCAGCCCCTGTACCAGCTGCACAGCCTGGGGGGAACTCCTCGGTGCCTGCACCTGCACATGGCCGGGAATGTCTGGAGCAGCCCTGCCCAGCAGAACTTCCCAGGTCACTGCCGCCACTCTCCCTCCGGGCCGCTCGAGCTGGTCACCCCCAGCCACATGTGGCTCCTGCCCACGTGCTGTGCGTGTAGTGCGCCTGGGCAGCTGGATCGTTTATTGAATTTAAAGTCGTTTAAATTTAAGTAGCCTTATGGGGCTGGCGGCGGCCACACTGGACAGCGCCGGTCTAGAGGTTTGGAGGACACCGTCGTGATTGCAGAGACAGTCGTCTACTCCTCCCTGCCTCCTTTCCCATCCCTTTCCCGAATCAGGGAATGCCAACAGGGAACTGGGGTTCCTGGTGGGCAGGCTCGCTCACGTGGGGGTGGCCTCCTCGTCTCCAGGGCTAGATCGCCGGTGGAGGCCGGGCCTACCTCCTCGGCGTCCATGTGACCGTCTCGGCTCTTCTCCACTCCTCGTGGGCATCTTTGACACTCCCGTCTTATCAGGCCCAGCGGACATGAGGCCAGGGCTCGACACGCTGGGGGAGCCCACGTGGGTCAGGGGCCCGCACCTCATGCTTCAGCTGTTAATGCCCAAGGCCTCTGGCCGCCTGGGCATGAAGCCCAGCTCATAATAAAAGGGCCACTTTTAGTTTCCTTCCCTGATCGCTCATGTGAGTTCGTCTCCCAGAGGGACTTTGTGGGACAGGAGGGTGTATGGCAGAGGGGACGGAGGGCGACCCTGGTTTGGCAGGATCCAAACATTCCTGAGTTCCTAGAACATTGGCCTCTAATAAGGTCTCAAACCCCTAACAATGGTTATTTTAACATTTTTCTTCTGGTATTCCAGTTTTAAAAAAAGAACTTCACATAGAATATATAATCATATCTCCTTTGTAAAAGATGAAAAAAATTTAGAAGTTCTTCCCCAGAGGTAAAACTGACTATGGCCTTCCTTCGGTATGTAAGTACGTACACACTCACACACACACACGCACACACACACACACACATACAGTGCGATGTTCTTCCCCTGAAAGGAATTGTCCTGTTCACCATCACTTGTTTTGTGACTTGGGGAGTCTTTCCACATCTGCGAACGGAGATTGGCCCTGTTCCTTGTTTACGGCCACATGGTGCCGTCTACATGTGTGTCGTGTGGTTTAGTAACCCCTCCCCGTTGATGGGTATTGGGGTTTGTCCTCTAGCTTCCGATAGCATCAATATGTTGCAGTGGACATTCTTGTCCATACGTCCCTGTGCGCGAGTGTGAGCCTAAGCAGACACACACAGGACGGAGAGGGCGGTGGGCTGGCTTATGGCTCAGCGAGTCTTCCCTCCTTCCCTCCTCCAGACTCCACGGGAGGGGAGTAGGCCTCCGTCCCACTGTCAGGCTTGGCCACGGGACTTGCTTTGCCTGGTGAGATGGGGGTGGGAGTCATGGTGGCCAGGTCTGAGCTGGGGCCTTACGAGGCCTTGAATGTTTCTGCTTGTCCCTCTTGTGCTTCTGCTGTGAGAATCACATTCCCCGGGGAGCTGCTGGCCCCAGGAGGATGGGAGACACAGCGTGCAGCTCCGCCCAGCCATGGCCAGCCCTACCTCCCAGCTGCACTGCGGACAAGTAAGCCAGAAAAGCAATGTTTGTTGTTTCGCGCAGCTGAAATTTCAAGGTTGTTACACAGAAACAGTTGCTTGACACAAGGGTGAAAACTGGGAGGGCTTTTAGTATCTATCAAAATGTTTAATGAAATGTCCTTTGATCCAGTGTTGGACTTGCAGGTGTCTAGCCTACCGCAACACTCCCTATCAAGACACAAGAACAATGATATTTAGAGCAACTCCCGCTTTGAAAGGGAGGGTGTCCTCCTTGTCCCGTTTGATGGATGGGCTGTCCAGGCATGGAGCTGTGAAATCACTTAGCGGCTCTCACAGGGTGCCCGGGGAGGTCGGGTGCCGGGAAACCTCTAGTGCTGGACTCCCCTGTCACTCAGAGAGACAGCTCCAGGCGTCACCAGCCCCCACGGCTGCACGTGTGTGGGTACCACCTGGCCCGGCTGCGGCCACGGATCACTGACTTGAGAGCCTTCCAGTGTTGTCCTCTCGGGAGCCTTTCCCCAGCAGGACCTACAGCCCCTGCACAAGCACTTCCAATCCCTAGAGGGCTACGGGGGGCAAAAGATGGGCTGGGAAAACCAAGATAGAATGCCTGGGGAAAGAAGAATTTCCCTTTGGATTGAAGTTGACTGTTTTCCATTCACCCCCAGACAGCCCATTTCTTTTCACCAAAGAGCTGCATTTTTCAGACTCTTTTTTTCCCCTGGTCCTCCTGTGGCCTCTCGGATAGGACCACGGGAAAGCTTCCCTGGGTACGAAGGCACTCAGGGCTGCAGCAAGGGGCTCGCCGCCTGGGCTCCTGCCTCCTTCCTCAGCTGCTGGCAAAAGGCCGAGGGGAAGAAAATTCACTCCAACACAAGGGCCCGTGGACACCTCCGCAGAGAAATTCGTCTTTTGTTGGGGGAAGCCCAGATGGAATCTCGGAGCTGGGAAATAGATCTGTTTGCTTGCTGTCCCCACTCGCCTCTCGGTTCATCTGTCACTGTTAGCTCAGTGCTGATAATTCTGTCGAGCTGGAGCACTCGCCTGGCTTGGCAGCGAATTGAGTTGAGAAGGAGCTTTTCCCCCAGCAGAAATGTACTGTGTCCGTGGTTTACTTGTGGGGCATGTTGTGGTAGGAGGGGGAGCTTCATCTGGGGGTTGGGGCCATCAGGGTCTTCGTGCCCAGCCAAGATTATAGGCATTAGCCTGCAGTGCCTGCCCACCCATGGGGAAGAGGTGAGCCGAGAAAACTGTGCTCATCACTGTCCCTGCATGGCCATTAGCCTGTCCAGAGGGAGCTCCATCTTTCCATGTAAGGTAATGGACGGGGGCCTCGTTCCTTTTTAAATGGCTGCATACTATTCCATTGTATGCGTGTGGCATGGCTGCAGTGATGGGGGGGCAGGTGGCCATTGATTGAATTAGCGTGGGCACAGGGCTGACGGTCCACAGGCTGGTCAGTGACTTAGGAGGTGTGGGGCACAGAATCCTGCCGACTGGTACAACAGCATTCACCTGAGGGGCAGGTCGTGGGCAAGAGGGAGAGTCTCAGTTCATCCTCACAGGTGGGTACTATTATCACCAATTTACAAATGAGCAAATTGAGGGCACCTGGGTGGCTCAGTCAGTTGGGCGTCTGCCTTTGGCTCAGGTCATGATCCCAGGGTCCTGGGATGGAGTCCCATATCGGGCTCGCTGCTCATCAGGGAGCCTGCTTCTCTCTCTACCCCTCCCCTTGCTTGTGCTCTCTCTCTCTCTCTCTCTCTCTTAAATAAATAGTCTTAAAAAACAAACGAACAAACAAATAAGCAAATTGAGGCACAGAGAAGTCAAGAATCTTTTTTTTAAAGATTTTATTTATTTATGTGACAGAGAGATAGCCAGAGAGAGAGGGAACACAAGCAGGGGGAGTGGGAGAGGAAGAAGCAGGCTCCCAGCAGAGGAGCCCGATGTGGGACTTGATCCCGGAAGGCCAGGATCATGCCCTGAGCTGCAGGCAGACGCTTTAACGACTGTGCTACCCAGGTGCCCCAGCAGTCAAGAATCTTGACCAAGCTCACAGTTACTAAGTGGCAGAGCTGGGATGCAAACCCAGGCCCGACTGACCCCAGAGGCCCCCACACCCAGAAGTACCTCCTCCCTAGATGTCTGGGTACTTGGAAGTTTGCTGAAATTCTGCTGTTGATCCAGAAGATAAGAGAGGACAACTATTCCTTAGTCCCTGAGTCACTTGGGGTCCCAGGTATGACAGAAACCCTCGCTGTCCACACTTGACCACTTTAAGTAGCCGGCGTGGGTCTCTGGTTTCGGTCAGCAGTCTGATCCAAAGCCCTTGACTTTCAGTTTGCTTCCTTTTCCTTAAAATAATCAGATCACTGCAGCTGAAGCCAGACGCTCTGCTTGAGCGGCATGAGTCGGTTGTCTCCTCACTGGACTCGCTGTTCCCAAGGGAAGCCATCACTCTTCTGTCAACTGTCAACCACTCGACAGTGGTCACCGTCAAGGCCAGAACCCTGGACCCCAGCATCGGCTCTTACTCCACTGCAGTCAGAGACCCCAGGCCTGGTAGGAATTGGCCCTTCCTGGTCACAGGGCACTGGTGGCGATGCCAGGGCTAGCAGCTGAGTTCTCACTGGCCCCCACCTCCTGTAAGCAACCTGGAGCCCTGGAGGGCCTGGCTGGGGCAGTCCTCCTGCCTGGCAGCTCCTGGCAGACGTGCTGCTCGGGGCTCCAGCACACTTGCTCTCCTGCATCCAGCGCTCCAAGGCTGGGCCAACACTAATATTTACTTTTGCAGGCAAAGCTGTGGCTCTGGGCCGTTTCCCTTGCCCGTGGCTCTCCTGGGCCTGGGGGATGGATTTGCAGGGTGGGTGTTGGGACACAGCTTGTGTGGGCTGAGCGGGAGCCACGGGAGATGGCAGGCAGGGAATTAGGTCCAAGGCCTCAGATAACAAAAATAACTGTAAAGGTAACAATAACAATTATTTATAAAGTACTTGCCATATGCCAGATGCTGGGATAAGTCTCTCCCCTGTGTTTTTGTTTTGCTCTCCCCCCGGTATTCCAAATCAAGTGTATCAGGGTTTTACAGACTGGAAACCAGAGGCAAAGGACGGGAAGGAGCTTGTCCTAATTCACCCGGCTACTGAGGGATGGACCTTGGTGGCCAGCTAAGCCAATGAGCCTCACGAATTCTAAAATCAAATGCCCCCAGGGGCCAGGCAGTTTACACCAATAAGTGAAGCCTGGTAAGTTGGAGGTGACAGGGAGATGTGGGGAATGAGGGGCACTGGAGAGGTGCCCTGGATTACGATCAGCTGTAGCTGCTTGTTGCCCCCAGGACAGGTGGACCCAGTGGGCCGGGCTCGTCTGATTTTCAAGAGAAAATCTTAGCATGTTTGTTTCTTTGAGGGGGGTGGGGAATACATATTTACACATCTACAGGTTTTTATTTGAAGTTTTCCAGTTTTTAAATGTTGGCAACGCATTCCTTAAAAAAAAACCAAAAAACCACATAGCAGGAGCCAAGTCAAACATGGCTTCAGGTGATAACTCTGCTCTCCCTGCAAAGCCCTGCTTGTTCACCCCTGCACTCTGCTTCCTCCACACGGAACGCAAGAGGGAGACTTTGGCTCAAAGGCCTCCAGTCTGAGCCATCACCCCCAGAGCCACTTTTGGGGTGAATGCCTGGGGCCAGTGCCACCCCGGGATCCAGGCCAGCAGGACCCCACCGGGCCCTGCACCTCAGAGGGCCGTGCTCCGACTCACCTCCAGCTGTCCCCTCCCCATGAAGAGGAGGCTGTCCTGGCCAAGGGGACGTGCCCACCCTGAGCTCACAACCTTGATTCTCAAGCAGCCTCTGGGAACCTCAGAATTCCCTGCCCCGCAGGTCTCGAGCCCACTTTCAGGACCTGCGTGTCAGACTCCCACTGCTGTAGGAACGACGGCCTTGACATCATGACCTTCACGCCGCTCCTAAGGCCACTCGTGGTGCGCAGGCTGGCTGGGCCCTGCGGCGGCCCCCCGGCTCTCCTGACAGCCGGGCAGACAGACGGCGTCCAGCGGGAGCCCTCCAGGAGGTCACCCACATGTCTGCGGCCTGTCTGACCATCGGCCAAGGCCTCAGCTGGGGCAGCCACACAGCACCCTTGCACACAGCCCTCCAGGTGGGCCCCGTGCGTCTTTCCCAGGAGGCGATGGGTCCTCAGGATGAGCGTCCCTTGAGGGAAAAGCAAAAGGAAGCTGAATCGCCTTGATGCCCCAGCCTTGGAGTCACTTCCACCATCCTCTCCTGGGGGCGGCAGAAACAGAAGTCGGCCCGGGGGGCTTCTTCCTCTTGGTGTCAGTGGGGCCAAGTGACACCGTAAGAGGGGCCTGGAGTGAGAGAAGTTTCTGTGGCCACTTTGGAGAACATTTTCTGCAACAGCCTGCATGTGTCTCCTCCCCGAGTTCTGGCCGAGGACAGAGCTGTGGTGAGGGAAGCCGAGGGGGGCTGCAGGCTGGCCGTGCACACGCCCGCCCGCCAGGCCCTCTGACCCTGCCGGCGCGAGGGGCAGGCTGCACGAGGGCAGGGCAGGCCCTTCGCATTTGCTTTGAGGAGTCCCCACCGAGAGCCACATGTGGCCAAGGCAGAGGTCAGCTCCTAGGGGGCCTGCGTGACGGCCACCACTGAGCAGGAAGGGCCACGGGGAGAAGAAGAGAGATGAAGATAAATGACTCACTGCGTGTCCACCAGCCTCCTGGCGAACACATCTTGACTGAGTGTGGAAAGGAGGGTCGGCACCTGCCCGATGCTGTGAAGGATACTCCAGGAGCCTGGCCTGAGGGACGAGACAAACACGCAAAGCCAGCCATCAGAGGATGGAAGCTGCAGGGGAGATTCGGGTCAAAAGGAAGGACTTTGTACAAGGGAGAGGTTAGAATGCTGGTTTGCATCCTGCCTACAAATCAAAACTGCCCCGGGGGAGCCTGGAGAAACACCAGTGCCTGGCGCCCAGTCCGCTCAGTGCTGACGCGGGGCCTCCCACGGCGGCCGACGTGCGGGACTTTACAACATCTCCCCAGTGAGTCTGCTATGGAGCCGAGTTTGAGACCCACTGAGCCAAAGGAGGGATAGCTGGAGGGGAGCGGCTCCCAGGTCTTACCGAGGCCGTGGCTTGGATACACAGGGAGGCCAAGAGAAGGCCTGCCAGGGCGGCAGGAGACTGGAGCAAAGAGGGGGTGGGAATGTGCGTTGCGGCAGCGGGGAGTAGTATAACGTAAGGCTAGACAGTCCGAGACATGAGTGTTGGTACTAGAAAGAGTAAATGTTGTCATGCATGTAAATCTCTGAGGATAGAGCCATGCTGCGGACTAGTGCTTCCGCAAGTCAGCAGGGTCGTAGCTGCTCTTTGCCTCCCCCTGGACGCGGTAAACTCCCCGGGGACAGAGGCTGGGCCTGGTTGCCACTGGAACCCTGTGCCCGACATGAGGCTTGGCATGACATGGTACTAGGAGGGTCGTCGGGGGCAAACATGAGAGATTCTGGACCTAATCGAGAGCTAACTGGACTCAGATGTGGTAGAGATGTTTCAATGCTCACTCAGAGACTCCTCTCCCCTCCCCGCAGCAGAAACCCAGTGTTCATGGGAGCACAGTCTCCAGTCTTGCAGGCCGAGTAGCTGTGGGATGCAGTCTCACCGACCAGGCTGTCTCAGGCTGGGTTCCCAGAAGCAAAGGTCTAAGAGCCGGTTCATGTGGAAGGTGATTCCAGGAAGGATGTGGAGGGAAGTGAGGAAATGAGACAAGGAAGAAGCCAAATGCAGAGTAGGGAAGGGAGCAGGTTATTGCTGGGGACAACCAGGGCTCCATCTCCCTGGGAACCTCTGAGAGATGCTGTAGGACAGGCCCCAGGTGTTCCCACCTGAGGGCAAGAAAGCTCGGCACTTTCCTGGAAGAAAGCTTCCACCAAGCGCTGTCCATCATTGACTGAGACTACCCCTGGGCGTCATTACCTCTGGCACTTGTAGCCTGCTCTGGGAGGGGCAGGCACAGACAGTGTCTGTTTTAAAGTGTCAGTTGTTGTAAAAGACTTCCAGAATAGCCCCACAAAAGAAAACCTGACTCAGCTGATAGGAGCCCTTTTGCTCATGACCTTCCCACTTTCCTCTTGTCTAGAATGTAGATTTAATGGCTGGAGCTGTGACAGCCATCTCATGTCCATGCAGCAAAGGCCAACAGGATCATCAAGACCTCTCCCTGCTCTGACATCTTTTAGTTTCAACAGTTTCCTACTAGACATTGTCATCTAAGAAAAACCAACCTCTCTATAGTTTAAGGCAGCCATTGATACTTGGATTTCATGTTACTTGCAGCCTAACTCAATCTTAGTTCAATAATCATAAATGTTGAAGAATGAATGAGTTGACATCTGGGCAGAGGGTGGAGGTGGGTGGAGAGCATGTTTGCTTACAGAGATATCCAGCAGGTTTGACTGTATTCCCAGATGGTAAGCTCCTGAGGGCTGCATGATGATTAGTTTTGCTTATTATTTTATCCTCAGCCTGTACAGAGGAGCCTGGCAATAATTGTTTCCTGAATAAATGAATGGCCAGTGATCTTGGGGGAGGTGAGGGAGTTGCAGATAATCTAGACACAATCTGAGTTTGTGTTTATGGAGTGTCTTTTCACATACCGGATTGTATTTCTCTTTTGCTAGAGGGAGGGGGTGAGGCAGGGGAGAGGAGAAAGAGCAAATGAGCTAGGATTCAAGTATTAAAAATTGAGTAGGCTAAACTTCCTCTCTCTGAACCTTAGTTTCCTTATTTGTAAAATGGGGCTAATAACCAGAGCAAACTGGTTTGTTGTAAGGACTGAGATGATGTATGACCACTGGTTAGCAGAGTTCCTGGCTAGAACCTGGTAGCTTCTCATTTAAGTGTACTATATTATTACTGTTGTCTTTGTACCTGTACCAGGCCCTGTGGGAAGTAAATAAGACATGGTCCTTGTCCCCAGATAGCTGATGATCTGACAGGAGGGACTCATTGTATGACGAGGAAGGGCCAATATGATTCTTCCCATTTTATGGCTGGAGACATAGACTAGGAGGGCTTATAAAATGCACCCAGGATCAGCTGATGGGTTTGTGGTGGGATCTCAGCCAGCACCCACACAGGAACTCCGGAGAAACACTGGAGGCGTTGAGAACTTTGGGAGAAATTCTGTGGTTTAGTCTTGTACCCAGAGCCAACGCTTGCCAAGGGTCCCAGTAGGCTCTGTGATGGCCACTCCAAGCTCCTTCTTACCTCACCCAGTTCCTTCAGAAACCTCCTCCAAAGGCCCATTGCAGCTCTGAACTTGAAAATGCACTTACTGGAAGGAGCTGATTTGACTAAAAGAGGTGCTATTTAGCAGAGCGATGGGTGGAAATGTCTTCCAAATTAGGATGAAGTGCGTTATTTTGCAGACTCGTCCCTGAGCAAACTTCTCAGGACCATCTTGATGCTGCTGACCAGCAGAGTTATTCTCACCAAGATTGGAGACCACGGTGACCACGGTGACTGGTCCTGCTCTCTGAGGGGATAAGTGAAGGTTTCCCCTCATCACCTGGCTGGGAGACTTCCCCAGGTGCGTGAGCATGTTCCGAAACTTTTATGGTAATGAATGGCATTTTAAGCTTCATTGGGTAAATAATGGTCCTGTTCAAAAGGAGCTCAGGTTCAAAGCGCATCTAACTTCCCCGTCAGTCCTGTCAGGTACGGTGACTTTCCTAAGGGTGGAGGGGGGTCACCGTCAGAGGGGAGAAGGACAGAGTACGGGGCTGAGAAGGCTTGCTTAGTCTCAGCATTGAGACATTGGTATCAACCCAGGCAGTGTTGGGCTTTGGGTTTTTCCCAGCACCCCCTTTGATAGTTGGATGTCTTAGGGCACAAAGCAGGAGTACGACTCCCCCCTCCAGTATCTTGTCGCCGAAGAGATGGTTCTGCTATGGTGACAGATACCCACAGGCATAGCTATCCTTCTTGTGAAACAAACAAACAAAAATCATCATCATAAGTCTTGACATAACCGTGTGAGAGCAGGTGGTGGGATGTGATCCGTTCTTTGCTCCTGGTGTTTCCACCTTGCTCCCTCCTCCGTTCTGCCAGGTGGGAGCTTTGTACTCTTGCCTTGGGGAGAGGATGACTCAGGAGAAGCTCTGAGAGAAAACAGCGTTAGCTTTTGGCTTTGGAGTTTCAAAAGCCTAGGCCCCCTGGGCGTGACAGAGACTGAGGGCATCAATAATACATGTGGGAGAAGAGCTGGGGAAGAAGGCAGCTTCTGGACCTGGAGAAGGAAGGACTCCTAGGCTGGGGGAAGGGAGAGAGGTGGAGGGGCTGTAATACAGGAGAGGGGACTCAGCTTCCAGACCCTGCGCTGTCCTCCATGAAGGGAGCACTTGGGTCTTCGGCTGGGGATGCCCAATGGGGCTCCGTCAGCACCTCCATACGGGGCAGTATCTTCTTGTGGGCACCCTACACCATAGACACAGGAGCTACAGAGCTTGTCCTTCCTGTGGACGGCTGCTGAGGTCCATTTTGGGGTGGTCAGTGCGCTGGCCCGGGGGGCACCTCCCACAGTGTCCTAAGACCTAGAGTTCTGTGATCCCCTGTGGATGCTCCCATTTCAATGTCCCAGGACACGTGTAAGCTATAGGGGTGGATTGGGACCTTGACACCTGCAGGGATAATAGTGACGGAAGGGACAGAGCCCCCTCATCACTCCCACACCACGGGAACCCGACAACAGGTACCCGCTGAGGTGGCACAGGGTGAACCACGCAGCTCTTAGAGGCTCACCACATGCTGACGGACAGAGAAGAAGGGCTGTGCGTTCACAGGGCTGTGCACATCCCTTAGGATCAGCTGTAACTCCATCTTTTCTGTGCCTCTTTGGAAATCTGAACAGGGTGCAAATGTGAGAGAGGGAGGCCCTCTCCTCCTTCCTTGCAGAAGCTCTGCAGACCCGGTCTGTTTCCTCGACTCTGCTAACTTGCCCCTGGGGACACTGCTTCTCAGCCGGGCGGGGGGGCGGGGGGGCAGAGGTGGAGTCTCCCAACTGCCCCCTGCCTGGCCCGGCTCCCCATCCCCCACACATGTCCACAGGCCTTTTCATTTAAAGAGTTCATTGTTGCAGGAAACAGATGGGAGTAACAAACATAATAAACAGTGAGAATTTCAAAGGTTCCGGAAACTTCGAGTCATGGTCTCAGGACTGCAGTTAAAGACTTCCTTCTGAGATGGGTTCTGAAAGCGATTGCAGCCACTGTTTATTTGAGCTTCTGGGATGGCCACGCAGGTACTGGCTGCGTTGCGAATCTCAGCCACGGGGTTGGTCTGTAATCCTCACAGCGGTCCTGTGGAGGGAGGGTGTCGTTACTGCCGTTTTACAGATGCCAAAATTGAGTTCAGAGAGCGGGATCGGGTCTCATGATTTATGGGGCCCAGGGCAAAATGAAAGTACAGTGCCCTCGTTCAAAAAGGATTAAGGATTTCAAGACGGCAACAGCGGGCCATTCCCCCAAGCTCGGGGGCGGGGGGGGGGGCTCGGAGCATGGGCCAGCGTGACGGCACAGGACACAGGCCCTGTCAGAGGGAGTAGCTGGCGTGTCCCAGGACGCCGACCTACTGAGAGGCAGACCCGCGTTTCAGTACAAGGTCTAGAACGGCCGTCGGCTGCATGTGGCTGTCATGAGCTTACCTGCAGGGACCCCGACTCCCTCCTTCCCACTGACCAACGGCTGATGAACTCTTGGCTGTGACCCGTATTTCTATAACATAAAGAATAACAAAAAGCAGGGCATGACTTTAAGACCCCAACACTACACAAATCCTCCTGATATTGTTTCAAGAAGCCCTTTGGCTTCCGCTACAAAGGGAGCTGAAAGACGATTGGGCCTTGCCCCATCCCCTAGCTTTCTCCATTCAATTAACTTGACATATAAACATTTTTGAGACAGATGATTCTCATTTTCAATGCAGTTTGAAAGTCCCTAGGGGCAGGAAGAATACTCAGGCTTACTTAGCTTCAGAAGTGGTGTCTTCACTCCACTTTATGCGGACTTTATTCTAAGGGACCGCAGCGGACTCAGCCCACACCGAGGAGTTTCCCCAGTGGGACATGGACAACACAGGGCTTTCCATATACATTTGAAGCAGTAGCTGAAAACAGGTTTATATGAGTATATATTTGTATTTTATTCTATTATCCTAGCTGTTCGCAGGGGAGGGAGTCACTTTACCCCCACCAGGGGACACGTGGCAATGTCTGGGGACATTTTTGTGGTCTTGGCTGGGTGTGGGGAGCCGCTCAACCTCCTACAATGCATGGGACACCCCCCATGCCCCACACCAGCAAAGAATGATCCAGCCCCAAATATCAGTAGTGCTGAGGCTGAGAAGCCCCGACCGACCATCAATTATGATTTATTTTGGCTTTTTCAAGGACTGAAATAAACCTGTAACACTGGAACCCCACTTAGGAAAAGGCTACCCCTAGGAAATGAAGTTCTGAGAGATGCCTACTAAATTCGTGATCACTGTATAGCTGGGCTTCCAAGCAGGGCTCAGTTGAACCTCAGGTAAGCCTCACAACAACCCCAAGAAGTTTGACTTGTTACCCTCATTTTGCTGATGGGGAAACTGAGGCTCAGAGAGGTAATCGGGGGAGGGCTTCCTGGAGGTGGGATCATCCAAAGATGTCTTAGCAGAGCCAGGCTCAACCGCGGGGTTTCTTTAGCCCTGAAAGACCCACTTTTGTCTCTTGGCCCTGAAACTGCTCTGGTTACCCCAGCTGGGGGGCACCCACTTCTGTGCCTCGGGCTCAGGGATCCCCCTCCTTGCATTTGCTCACAGTGGCTCCTGGTTTCCTTGTCTTACACCCACCCCATCTCTCTTTCTTGAATGCATGGTATTCACAACACCTGGACTTTGAGGGAACCATTCTCCTAGGAGCTTGGGATATACTGACCCCAGACTCAGAGTCTAAGGATGGGGCAGGTAAACCAGGTAGTAAGTCCTCTGGCCACAGTGATGGATTTGGGAGAGTCACATGACCTAATCAGAGCCAGTGAGAAGCTATGAGAGGCTTGCTGTCCATTGCTACCCCAGGGGATGAAGGGGCTGCCAGATAAAATACAGGAGGCCCAGTTAAATTCAAATTTCAGATAAATAATGAATAAAAAAAATTATAAAGTATAAGTATGTCTCAGCACATACTTGGGATATACTTATACTAAAAAATTTAGTGGGGCATATTTACACTATGAAAGTATTTCTTATTTATCTTAAATTCAAATTAACCTGACCCCCTGTGTTTCTGTTTGCTAAATCTGGCAATCCATCAGAGGAAGCTAAAGAGGACAGATGGCTCCTTGGTGACTTCATCTGAGCCCTGAATCAACTGTACCTGAAGCCAAACTACCCTTGCACTTGCAGCTGAAGGACTGCTAAGGAACTTTCTGGACCTTCTCAAAATCTTGGCCATAGGAAGCTTGGAAAGAGAGCCTCCTAAGGGTGTCCTACACTTGCTCCTGTCCTTCACAACGCTCAGTGTCCAGGGATACTGAAGGCTTGCTGAATACAAGGCTCAGTGCCTCACTCCACTCTCATCACTCTCTCTACTGCGTTGAGCACCCGCTGTGTGCCAGACGCCCTGCTGGAGCCTCACCTGCGATTGCTTCCCACCCTTCAGATGTGTTCCAGTCTGGTCACGTCACACCCATTTCACAGGTGAGAAAACAGAGGTCTGGAAAGGTGACATCCTTTACTTTAGAGCACAGGCTGAAAAAGCGAGAAACAGAGAACATGGGACAGGCCCTCATGCCCGCAGAGCCAATGCCCCTTTCTCTCCAGCCCCGGCCCCCATCCCCTCCCTGCCAGTCAGCCCCTCGGAAGAACCCCAGTGTCATCCATGACCCTGCCTTCCTCTCTTAGCCCCCGAAGACCCCCATTAGCTGCCCACCTCCTGCTTGAAACAAGCCGCAGAACATCTGGAAGCTCTAGGAGGCCGTTTCTTTGACAACCTTCGCTTTAAGGGCTCATGGAAATTCTGGCCCCAACTGCTGTGACGGGAGCAGCCCAGGTACACAGGCCTCTGGAGGCCAGACGGCTGGCAACATCTGCTTCCAATTACCCCAGGGAGGGACTTCACCGCTGGCTGCTGGTAACAGGAGCCCCTGGCCCTGATTTATGGCCCATTTGGAATGAAGCCTCGGGAGCAATTATTTGCTGGTTGGAGCCAGGCGAGGGGCAAGAGCTTTGCAGAGCAGAAAGCAGATCTGCCTTGCTGTGTTCCCTCCCCAGGCACATAAGAATCATCTAGCGAGTCCTATCTTATTTATTTAAATTGCCAAACTCTTCTGGACTTGCCAAGGTGCAAGGCGCCCTCCTAAGAGCTTCATGAATATTCACTCCATGAAGCTTCCTGTGACGGAGATGCTCTTATCATCCCATTTTACGGGTGAGAAACTGAGAGGACACACATGACATAACTTGCTGCACTCACACAGCTGGGACCATGGGCTCAGCTGGGATTTGAATCCAGGCACCAGGACCCATGGTGAACATCGGGCTGCCCTGCAAATGAATGATCCTTCAAACCTGGAAATGGGGTGGCCAGATTGGCCGCTCAGAAGCCCTGGTGGCTTCCGTTCACGGTATGAAACCCAGATTCAGAACACCTGCCTGGTTCTCTCCTCCTCTCACCCTGCTCCAGCCACCCGCCCCTTCCCGCTTCTTCTGTTTGCTTGTTTCTTGTCTTTTTAACGGCTCTATGGAGATGTAATTAAGATAAAACTCACCCACCAAAAGTGCACAGTTCCATGGTGGTGACTTTTTTCACAGAATTGTGCAACCATCACCACGGTCTAATTGTAGGACGTGTTTATCATTGCCCAGAGAAACTGCGTCCTCGTTCCTGCCCCGCCCACCCCTCTTCTCGCCAGCGCTCTACCACGGATCCGCTTCCTGTCTCCACGGCTTTACCTGCTCTGGGCGCTCCCTATACACGGCACCCTCTACAATACGTGCATGGTCTTTGGGTCTGGCTTCTTTCACTTAGCGCCATGTTTCCAGAGTCACCTAGATTGTATCATCGGTTCTTCATTCCTTTTTGTGGCCAAATAACACTCTGTTGTATGGATACACCGCATTTCCTGAGTCCATTCATCAGTTGGCGGACACTGGGCTGCTCCCGCTACCTGGCTTATGAATAACGCCGCTGAGCACATGCACGTAGTTTGTGCGGACCATTCTAGAACGTACTGAGCATGCTCTCCTCGCAGAGCCTTTATCTTCGCTGCTCTCTCTTGCTGGGGCTGGGGGGGCCCCCCTCCAGATCTTCCTGGGACTTGGCCCCCCTCACTTCACCTCTCTGCTTGCATATAATTCAGAGGTCCTCCTTGACCACCCTCTCTGCTCATTATCCCCTCTTCCCTTCTTCTGCCTTAGTTCTCTTTATTTGACCATGTCCCTACCAGAAATCACTTTACGTTGTTATCCAAATATTTGATTTCTCTCTGTCTGCGCCCCTTGCATAGAAGCTCTGTGAGGGCAAGAGCCCCTGTGGTCTTGTTCCCTGCTAGGCCTTCAGGGCTGGGCACACTGACAGTGTTCCATCAGGAGACAGTGAGTCCATCGATGATACACGGAGCACACTTGACATGCTCCATGCCAGCCCTGGCTTCTAGGTGGTGAGCAGGACAGGCCCAGGGATGCCAGTGACCAATGCTGCTCTGATCACGGATGGTCTCCTAGCAGCAGCTTGACTCGGCCTGTCTCAGTTCCTTGTAAGAAAGCAGGGGACACCGAGGAGCACACCAGTAATCCGCCTGGCGACTGAGTAGAAGGACGGTGTGGCTTTTATGCGTGGGCACTCAGGCTGGAAACGAATGGGTTGTTACGACTTAGGAGCTCTGTGATGTGAGCAGCTCATTGTATTTTCTTTGCCTCGGTGTCCCCAGCTGTCAAGTAGAAAATCTCTTTACTGGCTGGTTGTGACGGTTGTGTTAGGGTTCTTCAGAGAAACAGGACCAGTCGAATATATAAGATTTAGGACAAGGAGCGTTCCAGTGAGGTGGACACTGGGGAGGGGTCTGCTCTCCAGATCCAGAGACCCAGGAAAGCCCAGGGTGTGTTGGGGGGGGTGGTTCTGAGAACTGGAGGGTCGATGGAGTGAGTCTCACATGAGGACAGGAGACTCCTATCTCAGCTCAAGGTGTCACAAACTCCCCCTTCCTTGGCCTTTTTCTTCCATTCCAGCCTTCCAGGGATTGGATAAGGCCCACCTACACTGGGGAGGACAAGCTGCTTTACTCAGTCTGCTGTGTTTAAATGCTGATCTCTTCTGGAAACATCCTCACAGACACACCCAGAAATAATGTTTCATCTGGACACCCGAAATCCCAATTAAATTGACACAGAAAATTAATTACCACACGGGTAAAGGGAAGTAATGTGGGTGAGATGTTCAATGTATGTTGGCTATCTGTATGTGGATAAATAGAACCATCAGGAGAGAGGAGGACATGAGGAAGATGCCAGGAAACTAGGCTGGAAGGCAAGGTGGGAGGGAATCAGAGAGGGTTTTCTGGGGGAGGTGGCATCTAAGCTGGGGCAGGTAGGAGGTAGTCCGGGGAACATGACATCCCTCCTCCTGCCTCACTTCCAGCTCAGGGCTGCCCACGTGTAAGACGGAGACTCTAGGCAGACATCCCACCACCTTGGCCTCCCCGCTGGCAAGTGGGGCATTTGTGAGAAGATTCCTGGGAGAAGAGGCCACATGACATGGTGGTTAAGCTCAGAGCTCAGGTCAGACCCGATGACCCGGTGTTCAAATTCCCTGGCTTCCTGATTGCCTATCTGGGTGTCCCTGGGCAACATGCTGAACCTCTCGGAGCGTCCACACCCTCACCCTTAAAGAGGAGTAGTAGATGGCTACTGTGAGGCACAGGAGGTCCTGAGAATATCCAGCGAGGGAAGGTACGCAAGCATGTGGCACATGGGGAATGTCAGCGGTCAGGCTTGGCCTAAGCCCTCTGGGGCCTCAATTCTGTTGCTTCCAGTTCTTCCCAGAGCCTTAGTAAAGGAGGCAACTAGTTTTGAACCCGGGCTTTCCACTTAAAGAGCTGGAGCGGAGACTGGGATGGTGGTGTCCAATTCAGCTCTGAGCCTGCTGTGTGGTCTTGGGAAAGTGAACCATCCCCGCTGAGCCTGGCATGGGGGGAGACAGGCTGCCCAGGAGGGGAAATGAGATAAAGGTGGTCCAGCCCTTGCTGCTTCCTGTCTCGCTGGGAATCCCTAGGAGCATTCCCCAGGCCCCTCCTCCACCCTCATCCCACTCCTAGGGCTTAATTGGGCAGCTGCAGGCGCTTGGCACTTAACCTTCTCCCCATCTGCCCTCCAGGGAAAGAAAGAACGCTAATCCCCTCCCTAGCTGCTTCCTGAGCTGCTTCCCCAGCCCTCTGCTTCCCGAGCCCTCAGCCCTGGAGCCCTCAGGGAAGTATGTGAGTGCGGGGAGCCCAGAGCCAGCTCCGCCCGCCCCCTGGGGCCTCCCAAGGAGCCCAGCTCTGGCAGAGCCCGGAGTCCTGCAGCTTTTCCTGGAGCCCCGGGGGACCAGCACCACAAGCCAGTGAGTCACCCCCCTTCCACTCCATCCTTGGCCCTCTAGCCCAGCACTGCCTGATGCAAATACGATGGAGCCACCCAGGTAACTTTCCATTTTTGAGTAGCCACATTCAAAAAATAAAAAGAAACAGATGAAATTGGAATAACGCGCTCTATTTAACCCAGTATATCCCAGCTAGGATCTTTTCAACATAGAACTAATATGCAGTTTTCCGTGAGCTTCTTTACATTCTTCTAAACATACTAAACCTTCCAAATGCAGATACCTTTTACGCTTTTACAGCGCACTTGAGTTTGGATGCTAAATTTTCATGGGAATACTTGATCTGTATTTAGATTTCATAAAATTTATAGTTGAACGTAGATTGACCTACTCACGTTGCTCCACACCCACAGGAAAGTTTTCCAATAACGGAATGGAGTATCTGTTTTTAGGTTTAAATGTGCATTAATTAAAATGACAGAACTGCACAACCCAGCTCATGGATCACAATAGCCACCCTGCCAGGGCTCAGAGGCAAGGGGGGTGGGAGGGGGGCGGGGGAGCTGCTGGTTATGATACTGGAGGCCCAGCGCTCCTCTCCTCACCTGAGTCCCTGCACAGGCCCGTCCCCTGCCCCCTGGAAGGTGTGTGGCCCCGAGCACAGGTAGAAGCGGGAGCCCTGCCTCCAGTTTGCTGGGAGACCTTGAGTAAGTCACTGGGCCTCTCTAGGCCTTTCTTCTCCCAGCTGTCACAAGTTTCCATTCAAAGAAACCAAGTGCTTGCCTCTCACCACAGTTTGTTCTAGGCTCTGGGAGTGTCCAATGAGCGCTGGGAAGAGAAAAAAGCAGGAAAAAGGGAGGAGGGCTGTTATTTTAGACACGGGGACATTGGCCACTCTGTCTTCCGGGCTGACCAGACACTCCCTCACATCCCTTGCAGCTCTGTCAAGGGCCTGTCCCAGGCTTGGCTCCAGCGGGCGCTGGGAGGCCGCAAGGTAGAGGGTGAAGAGCCAGAGTCCGTGGGGCGGCGCCTGGCTCGCACCTGCCCATGGCAGGACGAGGCTGGGCACCCGAGCTGCCAAACACAGCCGGTTGTCACGTGCTCTGGCAGCCAGGGAGTCGCAGCTGCTGGGCTGAGCCAGGCCGGTGCTGGCCAGGGGTCTGGAGGAGGAGCCACTGGCCCCCAGCCTGTCCTGAGCGCGCACTTCCTTTCCTCCTGTCTCTTGTCTTACCCCCTTTCAGTCTGTCTTTCCTGGCGTCTCTCATTCCTCTCTTTCTCTCTCTCCTCTCTCACTCCCCTCCGTCCACCCAGCCAGTACTGACGCAGGGCTCGCTATGTGACAGACACTGTGGTAAGCTCTGGGACACTGCAGTGACTTGGATGCCCCTCTCCCCCAGGAACATGAGGGACAACTGGGGTGGCACCGTCAATACAACTGGAGCACCAGATTGGGAAAGAGATGTGTGCTCTTTGAGAATGACGCCAAGACGCACCGGGGGGATTCGATCCTCTTTTACATAGGCAGATGCTATAGTCAGAATTAAAAGACACACACTCGGGGACCTATCTGCACCTTCTGGGTTGCACCGGGAGCCAAAGGCTGTGCACAGGGCGCTGTCCCAGTCCTGGCCCTGAGCGCCACTCCCTTCACGGCTGAGCCCGCTCTTACTCTGCTTTCTCTTTTTTCTGTTTTTGGCTTATCTTCTATTCGACCTAAAATAATAGCGCTCTGTGAGTAGATCACTAACTCCTAACTAACGGCACTAACTCCTCACTCCGGCACTAACTTCCTGACTCAATGATTACAACATGCGATCAATCAAGAACAAAAATATCATGGGGTCAGTCCATGCCTCCATCCGTGGACACTTTATTAAGCACCTAGTACTTTTTACGGGTTAAAGCTATAGCACTGAACAAGACAGAATTCCTGACCTCAGGGATTTTGAGTCCAATGTGGTGACAGGACATTAAAAAAAGGCTCTTTGAGGTGGTGAGTGCAAACAGGTAGGAGAGTTGCTGGGGAGACTCATGGAGGTCACCCCAGTGTAGACTACTGGGGACAGGGAGGCACATTGCTAAATGTGACAGCTAAGGAGAGCCTCGAAGCATGGGGAGTGGTTAGCGAGGTGAAAAGGGAGGAGAAGTTGTTCCAGGCAGAGAGAGCTGCTTGGAAAAGTTTAGACCTTGATACACACACACACACATCCCCATCCACAGTGTGGACACAAAGTAGTTCTGTCTAACAGGCGTCTGGATCAGGGAATCCTGAAAGATTGTCTGAAGAGGTAAATGGGTCAGATTACAAAGGATGGAGTAAACTATGCCAGGGAGATTGGACCAGAAAGTAACTTTCAAATTTGTGTTTTAGAAAGATTACTTTGGCCAGATCCTGAATAATGGAGGGGGAAAAACCTGGAATCAGAGAGACCAGTTAAGGGGCTGCTGCCAAAATCCAGGGGGAAACTGAGAATGGCTTAAAATAAAGAAATGGCAGTGGGGATGGAGAGAAACGGACGGAGGTCAAGGTCAGGATCAAGGTGAAAGGCCACAGCGACTGCTTATTGGGGGAGGGAGGAAAGAAGGATGACCCCAACTTCATGGCTTGGGCAACTGCAGGGCTGCTGGGGATGTTAGGCACTGGGAATGCTGGGTGGGACTGATGGGGAGGAGGGGGAGGAAGTTGGGGTGTTCAGGTTGGATGATGAGTTTGGGGCCCTTGTGAACCTCACAGTGGAGGTATTCACGAGGCAGTCTGATGAATCCGAAGCTGAGGTGAAGGATTAGGCTGCTGATCTAGAAATGGGGAGTTCAGGAAGACAGACAAGACTGAAGCCAGGGAGCAACAGCAGAAATGAGGAAAGAAGGGACCAACCACTGGACACTGGGTTGGTTGGTTGGATTAAGAGTCAAGAGACTCATGGGTTCTTGAGTCTGCCCCTTGTTGGCTGGGTGAATTTTGTCCAGTCACATCTGCTCTCTGGGTCTCAGTTTCCCCATCTGTGAAACACTGGGGCTGGGAGAAGATCCTTGATCTCCTTCTGTCCCACGGGGAGTTCCCTCAGGGTTCCCAGGAAGTCCTTCAGTGGTCAAGGCATCAGCTGAGGTTGCACTGGCTGGCTGTGGCTTGGGACGGTCACCTCCTCGAGCACAGTAGTTCCACTACAATTTGGTCATTTGAACGTCTACTGTTTTGACTTGGAGAAAGGGCTCCATGACTCAGAAGAAGTTGATGAGAAGAAGACCTCTCATCTGCCATCTGGCAGAGGGTAGAGCCACACCCAGCTGAGAGTTTCTCTGATTCTAGAAAGAATGATGTCTCCATGAGTTGGAGGGAGTTAACAATAAGACTGACCCTACAGCACCTTTGGGCGCGTGCTCTGGAGTCAGTCGCGATCACTGCACTCGCGGGGTCCCGGTGGACTCATCTGGAGAGTTAGCATCACCAGCCCAAGTGCTCCAGGGATGACAAATGAGACTCAGCTCTAGTGACACTTGCAATTGATGGGAAGGTGGCGTGGAGCTGCACTGAGCAGGATTCTGAGGCTGTATCTCAGTGAAGATAAAGTGCTATGATTGATTGACAATGTCTGCCCTGGGCAGCAGATAAGCGGTAGTGGTCTATGTGCCATGTATCTGCTAGCTTTGATCTAATCTTTGTTCTTAACAAGGACATGAACTTTTCATCCCCATCATAGTCCCTGGCTGCTCTATTGTGCTTTCTCTTCTCTCTCCTCCTCTTGCCATTGAGCACTTCAAAGGTTCATCCTGGCCCACTTCCCAGTGGACCAGTCACTTCAGGAAACAAATGGGCTGCTCTCTGGAGGAAGCCAGATCACTCAATGAGTTCCCATTTCTCCAGAATTAGATGGTTAGTCATGCCGACCACAGGCAGTAGGTAGGCTTGTGGCCAGGGAAGCACAATGCCTCTGCTGAAACCCAGGGTGTGGGCCTGGTTCCTGAAGATCTTCAAGGCTGTGTTTGGGAGGCTCTTGACATCACCCTCGAGTCAGCTTGTTCTAACTGCAACGAAGGCCCACCAGCACTAATAGTGAGGGTGGGTGCCGGAGCAGCAAAAGGGGCATCCGCTTCATCTCAGGACATTGAAAAATCTGCCTGTTATCTTTCATGCTTTAAAAAAGTAATTTTTATTACTTAGACAAACCATGTGTCCTGTAGAAAAGTTGGAACTAAGGATAAGCAATGAGAAGGATATAAAAAACGATCTACCATTCCAATACCTAGAAAAAAGCACCATTTCAACAACTTCTTGGGTGTCTTTCTAGATCTCAGCCTCAGGGGCACTAGTCTATCAGAGGAGACAATGGCTACAGCCCTGGGGTGGGTGGGGGCCCCTTGCTGGGGCAGGCATTAACCCTCTAGCTGCTGGATTGTGGGGTGGGGCTGGGGCAGGTGGGATGGCATGGGTGGGGTGCAGGAGGTAACTTTTATCAGCCAGGCTGGAAATCCTTGAATATTTAATGACTTGAGCTGGTCCTCTATGGACGATTGTCCGTGTCCACCCCCAGTTTCTTTGAGGGTATAACTGGATGTATTGGTTGGATATGGGCCTGGGCTTAGGAATAAGATTGGTGGATAGAGTTGGGAGGTCTCATTTCAAAGCCAACGTTTCTATCTGCATTTGGAGCTTTGTTGCTTCTGGAGGGTGAACTGGGCCACACCCCTTTATCTTCTTTAACTAGCACCCCCCCCCCCCCCCCCCCCAGTGACCAAGGACTTCCCTAGAAGTAAAGAATCTAGGATTCTGGCCTTCACCTTGGGATTCCAAGGCAAAAACAACCTTGCCTTTTGGATTTGGCTGACTTCAGTCAAGGCCAGATAGAAAGGATCCCGGGATTTTAGAGCAGACATTTAGGAGGGAAGGGACAGCCCAGATAGGAGCCAGGACTTGGCACTCATGCCCAGCCCAAGGGGAGTGGAAGGCAAGGGATCCTTCTGCATATGGTTCGAGGCTGATCCTAGAACACTTATGATCATGCCAGCCTAGCTGCGTGGGTACCCACCTCTTCGAAGGCTCTAATGCTTCGTGGCTCAGGTAGCATTGCTGTAGGGCCCGTAACTACAGGAGCCTCTGCACTCCAATTTGAAGGGACAGGGAGGCCTCCTCAGACAGGGGGATCCAGGCGGCAGTGACAGATCTCACACAGTAGGGCCAGATCAGGGAGGGACATAGAGAGGCCTAAACCCAGCAGCTGCAGAGTCCAGTCACCAGGACCGGAGCTCTCCATCCCTACCAGCTCGCAGAGTTGCTCAGGACTTATTTCATAACGATTTTAACGTCGTGGTTAAGAGCACAGATTCTAGAACTAGACTACTTGGGTTTGCATCCCATCTCAAGCACTTGTTAGCTGTGTGACTTTAGGCAACTAATTTAACCTCTCTGGTCCTCAATTTTCTCATCGATAAAGTAGGGGATACATAGTACCTATGTTATAGAGTTGCTATGAGAATTCAATCAATTAACATATATAAATTATATTTAACTGATTGTTATAATTACTTGCTGACACACACATACATCCCTGGGTGGTCTTGAAAATGTAGCATTTGAGGAGAACCCAGGGAAAAACTGGAAATTCTTGTTAACTGGGAAGGTGGGTCCTTGAGCTACTATGCTTTAGGGAAGAGGTTCTCAGACTTGAGTCTGCATCAGAATCACCTGGAAGGCTGTCAAAACAGATTGCTGGGCCCCACCCCCAGGAGGTCTGGACAGGAGCTGAGAATCTGCATTTCTCAGCAGCTCCCAGGTGGGGACTGTGCTGAGGGTCCACACAACCCCCTTAGAGCAGCCCTGGTTTTGACCTGTTCTAAGTGCACTTCCTTTGTTCCCCCAGGTGTGAAACCCGTCTCATGCTGGTAACACATCTCTTTTTACTGACGTGGGATCTTACCTGACATTTTGTAACCAGACTGTAAACTGTAGGGGAGCTGAGGCCATGACCTTTCTCCCCAGCGTGTATGTAGCATCTGACGCATAGGAGGTGCCCAGGAATTATCTGTTGGAGGAAGGAAAGAAACACGCTTCCTGCGCTCAGCAATATTCTTGTGTACATTTTTCCTGTTAATAAATACTCTTCCACAACGTTGTTTGGTTGGCTGCATAGTTTTCCCTTGTATGGCTGTAAGGCAGAGAACAACTTCAGCTTGCTGGAACAAAAAGGGGCAATGCATTTGGAGAGGCAGAGTGCCTCAGCCACTGGAACCACGGACTGCGGGAAGCCATGAACCCACGGAATGACCCTTCCTGATGTCTCTCCTCAGCGATGTCACTCGCTGTGACAGCTTTGTTCCCTGTTCTTGGCTTTTGCTATTACTCTGTCCACGCGACATCCAAGATGGCTGCCTACATGTCCCAGTTCTCTTGTTACAGATTCTGCCATATGACTAGTCAGTCTGTCTGCCCTTCGCTTTCTCCCTCCTAGTAACCCCAGCTGGGACTCTGATTGGCCCTTCTGGGGTCAGATGCTTATTCCTCATCCAATCGGAGAGAAGGGCTACATTGTTTCAATATGGAGGCCAGGGGCCGTACTGTCAAGTGGGTCATGGTGATCCCCAAGTGATCCATTGGAATTGCCTTCTATTCGTCTCTCCATCTCTGTACTTAAACCTGATTTCAATTTCAATCTGGTGACCAGGATTTGGTTTCTGTGGACTTTTCTGGGCTCAGAGCAGGGATTTGGCTGACTGAACCCCATCTCCCATCCATTAGCGATAATGGCCCAGGGCAGCGTCGTAGGTTTGTCTGATGTCTTTGAACATTTAATCCGCACAACGTGATTTTGAGGGAGGCAGGAGATTTCACCCAACGATGCCTGTTAAGCACCAGCAAGTCTGTTCATGATCTGAAATGCAGCTGAAAAAATAAATATAATTAAAAAGATAACTCAGGCCCCCGTTGCCGGAGACTGTTTTACATGGGCGCATAATGAATGCTAAGCTCAGTGCAGCAGCGCCAAAAAGCAAAATAAATTCTCGGAGTTGGTCCGTTTCCTGCCTGCAATACATTTGCTTGTTCCAAACAAATATATTTGTCAATACAACACAATTAGGAAGGCTGAGCCAATCAGACCATCAAATATCCAGAGAAGCAGAACGTGGCTTCCATACGCCCTGCTAGATGGAGCCAAGGTCTGAGCATATTATGACCAAATCAATTATAGCCCAGGCAAGCCTTGCATTCCCCGCCAGGACAAGCTTTCTCATCTCTCCTGGTTACTGAGAGGGTTCAACCTCTTTTTTCTTCTTTCTCAATGTTACTCATAACCCTTGAGGCAGGCCTTCCCCCCCCCCCCCAATCTTTGAGGTTAATTTGCTTTCCTTTTTTTAGTAACAGCTAGAAACAATTGCTGACATATACAGTTTTTAGAATGAGAGCCTGCCGAAATGGGACTAATAATTAGTGTTGATGAGAATAGCTACCATTTCTTCCACAGATACCAAGCTTTAGACATTCATGGTTTTTCTTGATCCTTGCGACAACCCTGGGACAGGCATTGCTAGTTCCATTTTATATATAAGGAAACTGAGGATCCCAGAGGCCAAATGGCTTGCCAAAGTCCAAAGTGGCTGAGCTGAGATTCAAACTCTAGTCTCTGATGCCAGAGCTTGTATTAGGACTGTAGATGTTAAGAGACAGAGCACTCAACTAAACTTGGCTTTAAACAATGATGGTAATTAAACGGTCTTTGTGACTTGATAGCCCTGAGATGATCTTCAGGCAAGGCTTAATCCAGCCACTCCAGTCATGCCCCCCAGGACCTAGTTTCTCTGCTCTGGCAACCCTCATTGTCAGGTTTTGTGCTTCCGAATTTGCAGCCCATCCCTCTGGGCTCTTCCCTCGTGAAAGGAAATAGCTGCATATCCTTTAAATCCTCAAACCACATCAGCATGGGGAGGGAAAAACTTCCCCTCTGGGGGCTCCCATGGAAAAGAAATTAATTCCTACTCTCAAAAATCTTGGTATCCCATTTGCTTGGCTTGAGTTAGGAACCCATTCCTGAACTATCACACCTGGCAGAGGGATACCAGGGGCTGATTGACTTAGGCTGGAGCCAGGGGTAGTGTCGCTGTCACACAAGCCACCTGGCTGAGCAGGGGGAGGGGTCTGATCCTAGAGCAAAGCTGGGGACTGTCATCAGAATAGAGGGAATGACCTAAATACCTAACCAACTGGCCTGATGCGCAGGCACTGGCCAATCAGAACTGACACCACCCAAAAGACCCGGTTCACCCTTTGCCACTCAAAGTGGCCCCTGCTGACAGCACCTCTGCTGACAGTAGCATTGGTGGCCTTGGGGAGCCCTTCGGAAAGGCAGAATCTCAGGACCTACCCCTGAGATACTGAATCAGCATCTGCGTTTCAACAAGATCTTTAAACCTGAGTTAGCAGGAAGGACAGTGTTTTTGGGTCAAATAGGTGGGGTTTCATAGCTTACTAGCTGGGTGAGATGGGGCATGGCGTAATAGTGGGTAAAGGAAATCACTTTTGTAGACTGCCTGCCATGTGGTGAGTGCTTAATAAACATAGCTCCTTTCTACCCATCTCGAATGTTTATGAATGAGGAAACTGACCCAGAGAGGTCTCTGCTTGCCCAGGACACAGAAGTGGACCTTGGGTGCCTTGAGCCCTAACCTGGGCCTTTGCTTTCCTGAGTACACCAGAGATTCTCAGCCCTGGCTGCACATTAGAATCAACTGGAGAGTGTAAAATATCTCGAGGCCCAGATGTCACCCCAAATCAACTTAGAAACTCTTGGGGGGAGACCCAGGCATCAGTAATATTTAATTCCTATGGGCAGTTCCTATGGGCAGCCAAGGTAGAAAAGCAGTGCCTGCCACTTTCCTGCCTCCTGAATTAATTTGGCTGTAAGAAGGCTCCGCTTTGAACGCCCCTGGGTGGCTAGCTACGGACCCAATGCTGGGTGAGGGTTCTTGCCTGCAGACGCTGGGCATGGGCTCTGCCTTGGCCTTATGAGGGAATGTGGAGGAATTTGGTTCTTGCCCGTACGTCTCTGACGTTCCTCGAAGCTTCAGCTTTTGAGCCAGGGAGTCAGAGGGCTTGAACCCACAGCCTTGGTGCCAGGGATTTGGGGGAGCAGGTGGGGAGCAAGAGCTGTCTCTTCACCTGAGTGAGAAGGAATAGACCAGAAATTCTAAACTTCTATGTTATGGATCCCTTGGCATCTGGCAAAGTGTCTCAGAAAATGTTTTTACCTTACGGAATAGGACTAAGGAAAGCAATTGTTTTGAAATACAATTATCAAAATAGGAAGAAGAAAATTACAATTTGGAATATATGTGCTTCCTTATTAACATTAAATCATCATATCCAGGGGCGCCTGGGTGGCTCGGTCAGTTGGGTGTCTGCCTTTGGCTCAGGTCATGATCTCGGGGTCCGGGGATTGAGCCCTACGTGGGGCTCCTTGCTCAGCGGGGAGCCTGCTTCTCCCTCTCCCTCTGTGCACTCTTGCTCTCTCTCAAGTAAATAAATAAAATCTTAAAAAAAAAATAATACCTCGCAGTGAGTTTAGTAACTACTGGAAGTGTGAAGTGGTGATGAACACACCACATATTTTGCCGTATCTGCAACAGCTGTCCTGTGATGTAACGGTATTTGTGATTTCTCTTGGTGACGTCACAGGCACTGCTCACCCTCCTGGGGCTTCTTGGTTAGAAGGCTGAATTGCGGTTAGAGGTCACTGAAAATAATGATCTGATTTTTTCCCACCCACGTCCGGTGACCCCTGAAATCTATCCACAGACTGCTTGGGTTCTGTGGCCCCGTGTCAAGGACTCTGGCGACCGAGAAACGGGCTGTGGGCAAGGCACTGGCTGCCATGGTGCCGTGGAAGGTGGGTGCCTGGCCCAGCGCAGCGCCGTGCATCCCCCTCAGAGCATCCAGCCTGTTTGTCCTGTAGTGTCCCGGATGCTGAGGTCTGAGCTGCAGAGATGTGTGCCCTGGAGTTCGGGGTGGGGAGGACAGAGCTTCAGAGAGAAGCCTGCCAAGGTTCTCATCCCAGGGGTCCTCCTCACGGGCGCTGTAACCCATGCCTGCTGCTTCATGTCTTTGGACTTTGTTTTCTTAATCAAGGGGTCCAAATACTCACTTCAAGGGCTTCTGTGATAATGAATGAAAACGACACAGCAGCAGGGGCCCTACTAGTTAAGTGTGCTGGCTGTGTGACCTGGGATGGGTCTCTGGCCGTCTCTGGGCCTTGCTTTCCACCTCTGTAAAATAGGCTGCTACGAGGTACCTGCCTTAATGTGAGGGGGCCATGCATGGCAGCAGGGGAGCAGTTAATGACCTTGACCTGTAGGGCCATTAGAGCGGGGCCTGGCACACACACAGCTCCCCACATGGTGGCTGTTGAGCTGAGGGCCTCAGACATCCTGTGGGAGGCTAAGCACGGCGGCTTTGGAGCCCGCTTCTTCAGACGGTTCCTTGGCTCGTTTCCATGGCTGGACCACACAGGCGGCTGGCTGCCAGTTGCAGCCTGGAGGAGGCTTGGTGACCTCAACTTCTCAAGCCCACCAGCCTGTCCCTGAGGTGGGGAGGAATTTGATGGGAACCTTGAGGGGAGATGGTGAGCCACGGCAGGTGGGCTGGGCTGCCAGCTCTCCCACCATACAGCCGGGTTCCTCGGGGACCTGGTGTCTCCCCGCAGCTTGTTCCGGACTCTGTGGGGGCCCATGGGCACACCTGGAGCCCTGGGCAGGCCAGACCTCAGCCAGCCGGCCTGGGGTCTGGTTTTCTTGGGAAAGGACTATGCTGCAGGCCTTTCAGTCAGTCACTCTCTGTCTGGAGTCTCTTTTTCTCTTTCTGTTCCTGGGAATGATCCTGTGCCTTGCTTCTATCTCTCCCCTCCCCCTACCCCAGTCTTTCTACCTGCCTATCTCTGTCTCCACCTCTCTACATTTATCTGTTTCTTGAGCCTGCCTGCCCTACTCCCACCTTCCCTCCCTCCCTCTCCTTCTCTCTCTCCCTACATGTCTGGCTCTCTTCATCTTCCTGGCTCTTTCTGTCCCTCTCTTTGTTTCTGTCTCTGCCTCTGTCCCGCTATCAATGTCTCTGTTCCTTTCTCCCCAGTCCCCGCCCCCCATGCTTGGATCTCCAGCATCTCATAAACCCCATAGCCCTCTGTTGCACACATGAGGACTCCACTCCTTTGCCCCGGTGACCTGTGTGACTGTGGAGGGTACATGCTTCCTGAAGTTTCCATTCCCTCAGCTCCAGAGCAGAGTCCAGGGAGGAGGAAGTGGCACAGAGCATGGGTGTGCCCGGGGCTTGTGAGTGTGCCATAAATCTTTGTTCTGGGAAGTGGAGGCCCAGGGGCGCCTGGGTGGTTCAGTTAAGCAGCTGCCTTCAGCTCAGGTCGCCATCCCGGGGTCCTGCGATAGAGCCCGGCATTGGACTCCCTGCTCAGCGGGGGAGCCTGCTTCTCCCTCTGCCTCTGCCTGCTGCTCCCCTTGCTTGTGCGCACGCACTCTCCCTCTCAAATAAATAAAATCTTAAAAAAAAAAAAAGTGGAGGACAAGACCGTGTCCGCACTACCTTGAAATCACCAGTAACTAGCACTGCTGCGGAGGCCAGCGTCAGTAACGTTATTCACACGCGTAAGTGATAGAATGAGACAGCACACTCACAGTTATCTTCCAAAAGTACAACTTAAGACGATTTTTTGCCATTGGTACTTCTTTGTAGTTTTAGATGATGAAATCCATGGGTAATTCTTTAAATAGTTGACTCTCATTTGCTTCTTTAATTCTAATTCTCCCACCACCACCCCGCACCCTCATATTCCAGAATATTCCAGAATGTTTCTTCCTGCTCACTCCTATTCCTTCGTCCCATTTCCTCTTGGACGTCCTGTTCTCTGGGAAGCTTCCCCAACTACCAGGCCGGGTTAGGTTTTCTGTGTCCATTCTCCCACAGTAAGCTGTGTTCGCATTTACTGTACTTTGCTCTGTGGACTTGTCCCGATTCCCCGCTGGACTGCACGTTGCTGGAGAGAAGGGAGGAGGGCTTTCCGTGCCAGGTGCTGCGCCTAGCACCAGGCCTGGCGGGTCCCACATGCTCACCAAATGCCCCCCGGTGCGCAGGAGCCCCTGAGGGGTGGTTGGGGAGGGCCCAGTAGCCCAGCTGCATGCCCCAGCCCTATCTCTAGGTTTGAACTGTTAAAAGACAATCCTGTCCAAGAGGGAGAGGACCACACAGAGTACAGGCAGAGGCCAGTATGGGGAGGCCACTTCCAGGAACGCCAAGCTGGCTGTTGCCGCACAATACTTACCTGGCCTTCAACTCCCACTTTTGACATGTTGGTTCTCAGCCAGGCTGAGCCCCAGGCAGAGAAGTAACTACCTGTTCAGACCAGTGGTTCCACCCCGCCCCCAACCCTGCAATATTTTTCAAGAGGAGGAGGTGAAATGAATTAATTACGAGGCATGTGTGCTCACAGGCATGCGTTCTGTCGCCCGAGCTCCCGTTCTTAAATGTGCAGTCCCAGTTGCAAAGGAAACTCTCCCGTCCTCCCCACCCCCCAACCCCGTGCTCCAGAGGGTTTTCATAACAGTGCCTTTGTGGGCTCCCTTGAATGTCTGCCATGCTAGGGAGGCCGCACATTCCTCCGGCGGCTTCGCTGGGCTTTGAGGAAATCTGCTGGCAGAGGCCCCACTTTGCAGGAGGTGGGAGAGCATGTCGGAAACGCTGCTCTTAATCTGCCCATCTCCCCTCCAGCCCCCGCAGCCCAGGCAGGGGGCTGAGATAAAGCCGCATGCAGCAGGCAGGAGATTAAGACCGTTGTGTTGACCGCTGCCCTCACGGAATCTCCTGTAACATGGGCATTAGACAGCTGGGTGGGGGGGCAGGGACAGCGGAGGAGGGCCGGCGCCACCGCCCGGCAGCCCACCACGTCCCTGCCGGGAAGCGCGCGTGGGCCGCCATGGCAAGGAGTAAAAGATACAAATGATCCTCAATGGTGGGCTGGAGATGGGAGCTTCGTACAGAGGCGTTGACGGCTCGAGGAGTATGAAATGCTACTGCGAGGGTCCAGCGGCAGCTAACACGGCCTTCCCGCCGCTCAGCCAGGCATCTTTCCCTGTTACTCTGATGAGTCCTTGCAGTAGGTCTGCGCTCTAGGTGCGGTTCTGATTCCCATTTTTTCAGAGTACGAAACAGAGCCTCACGGGGCTGGGGGACGCCGGAATGTGCAAAAGGCCTCCCGATGGTCAGCCGTGGAGGTGGGGTTTCAACTCTTGTGATGTGACTCGAGCGCAGGCACCCTTGCCCTCTGTTCCTCGAGGGAGCATAGGTGACCACAGAGTCTGCTGTTCAGAGGAAAGCACTGGAGTGTCTTCAGTCTGACGTTGCACCTGCTTTTACCTTCGAGCTCTGCAGCTTCCTAGCTGGGTATCCGCGGGAGGGTCCCTTCACCCCTCGGGGTCTCCATGTCCTCACCTGTGACACTGAGACCATCACCCCTGCCCTGCAGGTGGCGTCAGGATGAGAGGATACAACCTGCAGAAGGGGTCTGTTGTGCTGAATTGTGTGCCCCCCAAAAGGTATGTGGAAGCGCTAACCCCGCCTAGTTCCTCAGAACGTGACCTTGTTTGGAAACAGGGTTGTTGCAGATGGAACTGGTTGAGGTCAGCTGGAGTCGCTGGGTCCGTAATCCACTATGACCGGTGTCCTTAATAAAGGAGGTCGTTTAGACGCAGAGGCGGACACACACGGCACAGACACAGGAAGACGTCCATGTGCAGACGGAGGGAAAATCATGCTGCCACAGGCCAAGGAAGGCCAGGGATTGCCGAGAGCTGCCAGAGTGGGGAGAGGCAAGGAAGGGCTCTTCCCTGGAGCCTGCGGAGGGAGCCGGGCTCCGCGGACACCTCCATTTGGGATTCCTAGCTTCCAGAGTTGCGAGAGAATACACTTCCATTGTTTTAAGCCAGCTGGGACAGAAAGGAATATAGCACCTCATCATAGCAATGCCTTCTCCAGGCTACCCGGGAAATCAGCTGCAGCCCGGTGCGCACAGTGCGGCTCTTACGTCAAGCACCTGCAGGCTTTCCCTGAACGCAGGAGCGCGCCCAGCTGGGCACAGAGCCGGCTGAGAGCACCCAAGGGTGAACGCCCCTCGAAGTAGCCTGTAGCCAATGAGGGGTGGGAGCTGATGGATAAACACCCAGCTTCCTCCCCCCTGGATGGGATAGTTACGAGGCATGCTCCATTCAGTGTCTCCCAGGTCTCCAGGTCACTCCCTCCCTTCCTTACTCTCTTCCTGGTGCTTCCTGGGACCAGCTCCTAAATAGATTCCTTGTGACCAAAGCCTCATCTCAAGTCTGCTTTGGGGGAGACCCAAGAGAAGGACAGGCATGGAATGATAGTCAAATGGCAACTGCTTTCTCTTCCGGATCATGGACTGAAGGTCAGGAGTTGGCATTAAGTGAAATGGACCAACAGCTAGTCCTCTACCTGATGGGGAACTTCGCAGGACCTTAAAGACTGAGCCAGTATCTCAGACTCCTCTTCAGGTCTTCCCTCAAATTATTAAACCATGAAATCCATGCATGTGACAGGATTTCTTGAGAAACGAGAGGCAGGAGCAGGGTCTGAGTATAATCCAAAGTGAGCCAGCACAGTAGACTCAGGAGTGCAGAAATGAGAGGGTCAAGCTGCCAGGATTGTGGAGAGGGGCCTGGAGCTACGGGGGCTGGGATGTGGGGATCTAAGCCAAGTTCGCCTAAATCCCAAGAGACGGAGTAGCATGGAGCAGACTTGGTCATGTGTGGCTGCCCATCCCCCCAAGGACCCTCTCCATACATTTCAGGTAATTTCACCCACTTTCAGTCCCGCTTTAAAGACCAAGTACACATTGCTAGATTCCCTTGCCTTCTGGAACATAACCTGCAAAGTTCTGCAAATTTGAGGCATCCCCAGGAGCCTACTATTCAGAACTGAGTGCCCTGAGGAGCTCACAAAGGGAGTGGCACAAAAGGGAAGCTGATCTTCTGGCAAGATGGTGGCCCAGGAATTCTGCCCTCCAGGGGCAGAGGTGCTGCGCTTGGGCTCTGTGAGGAGCCTCCAGCAATGACAGGAGAGCCTTGTTTTCTCAAGGGAAGTCCCCATGGTGTGTGGCCAGTGTGTGTTCTCCCTGCAGAGTTTCAGAGTGGCCTTCCACAGCCCTCCCAGGGATTATGCGAACTGTCTGAATTTCTTGACCGAATTCTGTCCTGCACACCCAAGTGGATTCTGTTATTGCCCCAGAAAAGCCCTGAGCGATATGGGCCTGAGTGACTTCTGGGTTTCAAAGATACCAGCCGACCTTTCCTGGGGGCTTATTATGAAGCTGGCGGCGCCCAGTGCACCTGACATGCATTAGTTCAATAAATCAGGCCAACAGTTGCGTGGGACAGAGCTGGTTGGAAGCTGAGTGGCAGGCTCAGGTCTGGACAGACCCACACTTAAGTTTTTTTTCACTTTCTCTTGGATCCATCAGACCTACGACAACATTCTTCAGGGGCCATGTGGAGTGGCGACCGCCTACCTTATTTTGTGTACAAGAGCCCAGATGAAAACTACCTTCCCTGTTGAGCTCTCCTTTCCCTGCCCTCAGGACCGACCCCTACTGCTCCAAGAGAAAGCAGCTTAGTGCTTCAATTACTGCAGGGAGCCAAGTTGGAAGTCCAGAGGGGGTTGTTCCTCCAGAATCTTCTTGTTTCCTACATTTAGCCGCGTGGAAATGATATAAAATTAAGTCCTGCTTTCCAACGTGAATCTCCTCTAGCCACTACACCAGAAATAGGCCATCATCAATACTCCCGGTGGTCGCCTTAGAGTGAGCTCAGAAGTAATTGTACTTGAGCTCTTTCCGAAGCCGACGGTGCTGAGGACACATTGAAGGTGATGTCAACTTTTCGAGATACCAGTGATTTAATAACAGCCTGTAGAGAATAAACAAAAAGAAATAATAGCTACCAGTTGTTGAGAGCTTACTACCTGCCAGGCACTACCCTCCTGCTCCCTTTCATTTATTAACAAGTGGGTACTGTTATCAATCGCTTCAGTTTACAGAGGAGACAACTAAGGCCTACAGAGGGGGTGCGGTTTGCCTGGGGCCTCCCGGGTGGGAGACCGCAGAGCCGGGAGTGGGAGTCCAGAGCCTTGCTCTTGACCGTCGTTCTGGAACACCTCCCAAGAAATACCACCTTAAATCCTCCGATTGATTTTAAGTCACATCTTGATTTTTGGAAATGTTACAAATTGAAGAAGCAGGTGTCTTAGAGGTGAGGAAATATGGAAGGACTCAGCTGGCAGAAGGGCCGGGAAGGTCTCCATGATTCAGTGCTGCGTCCCCTCCCCCCGCCTCCTTCCCTGGAGGAAGGACGCAAAGATGCAGCCAGTGGGTCAGGGGCTGATGGCTCAGCAGGGCCCAATCTGTCTCTGACTCCTTTTACCCCTGAGGCTACCATTAATTTGGACGAAGGTGACTCTGGTGATGGTGGCCGGCATTTGACTCTTGACTGGGCTGGACCCTGCCACTCAGTGTGGAACTTTTCCTTGGGTGACACCGTCCTTGGTTCTGTGCTGCGTCTAAAGCCCCAGAAAGCCTCGTCAAGGGGCTGAAACATGCTCCCCTTCTCTTTTAATTATTCAGGAACTGACACGCTGACTGGGAATACATCACTCCGAGTACATGGCTGGTAAGATTAAATATTAGAGGAAACTCTTTTAATTAATTTTTAATGTGTTCTTTAGAACAATTCTTCATACCTAACCACACACTGAGACTGAGTACTTAAAAGAGAAATTAATGTTCAGGATTTCAGGGGCTGGTAAGTCTGGACAGCCCCTCTATTTTGGTTATCTCTGAGCTACACATCAGGATGTATGAGGGATGACATCCATGGCGTGGAAGTAGGGGGACCACATGTCCTCCTTTTATTGGATAGTCTCAGTGTTTGCCTGTTGTCTCAATGTACTCATTAATAGTGCCCCCTTTTACTTTCCAAAGTGTTCCAGTGTGGATGCTATATTATATGACCATTCCACGTAAAGGCCACCACCCTCCCTTCCCTTGCCAGTGACAGACATCACTAGTTGATCACAGCATTCTTTCTGTGCTGATTTCATGTGCATTCTCCAAGGCATTCTCAATACAGTTCTCCAGGCAACCACTCTAAGTGATGAAAGTTGGCATCAAGATGAACCTTATTTTTTTTCTTTTTTGGCTGAGAAAGCAGTATATCAAATCCTTATATTTTAATTTCTTCTTTATCTTTAAAAAAAAGATTTTATTTATTTATTTGAGAGAGGGAGAGAGCACAAGCAGGGGGGAGGCATAGAGGAAGAGGGAGCAGGGAGCCTGATGCTGGACTCAATCCCAGGGCCCTGTGATCATGACCTGAGCAGAAGGCAGATGCTTAACTGACTGAGCCACCCAATCACCCCCGATTTCATCTTTATCTTTAAACCACTTTTCCATTCAGCCCCTTAGTTTTGTGACTTAGTGTTTCTCAATGGGAGCACTAATTGTCATTTTGTGTGAGGTGATTCACTGTGGATGACTGTCTCAAACACTATAGGGTATTTAATACATTCCATATCCTTGGTCCCATGGGCATTAAACTCTACTAACACAATGTCTTCCACTCCCCAAGCCTGGAAACTGGGACAAACAACGTTATGCCCCTCCCCCCCAACATTTCCGCAACACCCTCAGGGAAGCACCACTTGCCCTGAGTTGGCAAAAGTGCAAGCATTAAGAACGCTGCTAGTTAACTCTACTAGATAACTCTACTAGTTATCTATTACTGTGTACTAATGCCCTTCGGTGGGTTAAAACGACACTTGTGTTTTTAGACGTATGCTCACAGTTTTGCAATTTTGACGAGACTGGATGGGCAGCTTACTTGGTTCTTGGCAGCTAGTTCACTCAGAGAGCAGACACATCGTAGGCTGTCACCTGCAGGACCAGCTGGGGCTCGAGTGCCAGCTCAGGTCTCTTTTCTGCAGCCTCCCTACATGGCTGCTTGGGCTTCCTCACAGCATGGTGGCGAGGCTTCACAAGCTGCTGGTCCTCTTACAGATTCTGCCCGGAACTGGCATGTCCTCACTTCTTCCACATTGTACTGGTGAAAGGTGTCACAGACCCAGCCAGGATTCAGGGCCTGAAGGAAAGAGACCCCACTTCTTGATGAGGTGGAATGACAAAGAATTTTAATTCAGCACATGTTCCTTCACATGATCTCATTTTGAGAATCACGATAATCTTGAGACGTATCGTGGGCATATCTCCTGAGTTTTCTCACTTGGCATGTGGGGAAACTGAGTCTCAGAGGGCTGGTGTGGCTGGCCCAGCGCACGAAGCTAGTCAGTCAGCTGTGGACTGGGAGCAGAAGGAAGGGTGGTGGCAAGCCCTTAGAGTTCCTGTGGTTTCCTTGGAAGCAGCGTAGTGAGAACCAGACCGGACAGAGTCAGAGAATGTCCCTCGGATGAGGACACATTTCCTGGTGGCTCCACCCTGTGCTGTGTTAGACATATGAATTGTGCCAGGTTCGTGCATGGCCCCAGAGCCTCTGTCACTTCCTCAGTCATCAAATATTTATTGAGCATCGCCAGGGACCAGACGCTATCCTCGACCCGGGGGAAGGCAAGGTGAATGAGACAGCAGTGGCCCTGAGGGCCTCACAGGGAGACAGCAGGGATTAACTGCGTACACCGGGGACAGCTGCTGCTGTGAGGAGAGAGTTACGGGGTGCCGTGGGCATGCATAAGAGGGCATCTGAGGAGGGATCCCTGAGGAGGCGACACCTCGGCTAAGGTCTGAAGCACGGGGAGTAAATAAGGAGGCAAAGGGAGAGGTGGAGGAAGGATGTTCCAGCTAGTGCAACACCGTATGTCATGGTGGGGGTTCTGCAAGCAACTCGAGGAAGCCGGGTGGTGGGATCTCAGAGACAGGGTTATGGGGGAGGAAGGGACGAGAGGGGGCAGGAGCCAGTGGGCCAATGAAAAACACTTCTCTGCTTGTTATTCTTGTGTGTTATTCTGAGAACAATGGGAAAACATCTTGTTTTGGAGAGATCCTTCCAGCTGTATCTTGGAGAATGGATTAGGAGGCGGGAGCGTTCGTTCGTAGGGAGAGCAAGCCCTCAGCCCCTGCTGAGAAAGCAGCCCCACACAGTGCAATCCCTGTCCATCCCAAAGACCAAGCTGGTCCTTCCGGCTGCCCCCCCCCACCCAATGGCAAGCACCCACCCCCTCCTCGGCCCACTGTTTGAGTTGCAGTGATTGAGACAGAGGCTTTGCTCTGTGATGTTAGCAGGGGCTCCCCATTCCTAGCCTGGTGCCCTTGTCCACAGGGACAGAGATGCAGGCTGGGACCAGGGAGAGGGGAGTGGGAACGCTGGGGAATGACATTGAATGTGGCATTTGTTCTTGGTCTGCCAGGTGCAACCCCAAGCCTTGAGTGCCTGCTTACATTTCGCACCCTAGATCCCTCCCTTGCCTCCCTCCTGTCCTGGTTTTTCTCCAGACTCACAGGGTATGGGCAGGAAGAGGAGAAGGGGGAGGGGGAGGCAGGCCCCTTCCTTGTAAGGCCACGGCCAGTGGTGGGCCATAACACTTCTCCGCACCCCCCATGGGCCAGAACTGAGTCCCTGCCTTGTGGAGCTGCCAGGGATGCCCGTGCACGTCACCTGGATCCGATCCATCACCTGGATCTGGGGCTGCCCTGCGCCCTCTCGCATTTTGGAGTGCTGTAACTGCAGGAAGGGGATTGGCCCTGGAGTGCAGGGCTGATGAGAGAGGCTTTAGTGTGGGGCCTAGAAGGAGGGGAGCTTCAAGCTGCACGGGCTGGATTCAAATCCCAGTTCTGCCAGCTCCTGGCTGCGTGGCCTTGGGCAAGCTATTTAAGTTCTAAGCCTCCCCTCATTGCCTGTGACATGAGGATTCTGAGTCCTTACTGCACAAAGCAGTACGAGAAGCTGATTCTGGTTATTGGATGGTGATCACGGGCTGAGAGGGAGCCTGGAGGTCAGTCAGTGGCTGACCTCACTGTAAGTGTGAGAACACTAGGCTTCAAGAGAGATGGGGCTTGCCAAGATGACATGCACAGAGGATGGGGGGCTGGATCCCAGCTCCAGGGGAACCCCACTTTCCTGAAAGCTCATTTTCTTAGCAGCCCCTGTGCAGAGCAGCTCTGACAACCTCCTCCTGAGGGATGAGATGCCCTGGCAGGTGCCACTCCCACGGGAGATGAGTGGGCTTCCCATCCCACTCATAGTGGGTGGGGACAGACTGGGAAGGGGCTGGAAGGCACACTTGGAGACTTCTAGTCTCTGGCCGAATTCAGAAGTAGCTACTCCTCCCCCCCTCCCACACCCCTCCCTTCTTTCTCACCTCTTCCTCCCTTCCCCTGTTTGTCCTCCTCCCCTCCTCCTCCCTACCCCCTTTCCCACTTCAGGATTCTCTCATTCTGCTGCATCCCCCCCAGCCCGTTTGCCCTTTGTCCCTCCCTGTCATTGTTGACATCTCACTATGGAAAGTCCCCAGTTGATGCTTTAGGCAAAAAAAGCCCCATGACTCCTATACTTCGGCTCTCTCCTGGCCTGTTTGGAGGAGGCTTGTCAAGTGGGTGAGTGCTCCTACCTCCCCAGAGCACCATCCTATGCCACATGGCCTGCCTCAAGTTCAGAAGGGCGCTTTCTCCAGGCAACCCTCGCCTCCTTTTCCTCGAAGCCCCTCCTCCCCTCCCCTCCCCTCTCATGCCATTTCCTCCACCCTTTACTGCGCTTCCAGAGCCTGGCTGGTGAGAAATTCCTGTAGGGAAACTCAGGGTGTTGGAGAACTGGGGGATTTCAAACAGAACAGCATCAGGCTCCATCCTGGACCTGCTTCGTGTTCTTTGTGTGAGCGAATATCGCACATTCTCCTTGGATTTTGCTCTGAAGACAGTCTCTAGGGGAGCCAACCTGGTTTCAGTGGGAAGATCTCTCTCCCTCCTTCCCTTTCTTTCTCTCCCTTCCACTCCCTGCCACCCACCCCTCCATTCTCTTCTTACTTCTTCCCAGATCTGCTTACTTGCCTTTAGTTTTCTTTTTTCCCTTCCTTTTAAAAAATAATAAAATAGTAGCAAACATTGTGCCTCATGCACTGTGCTAAGCACCTTGAATGTATTAACACATCTAACCTTCCTAAGAATCCTAGAAAGTGGGTACTATTAATATGCCCATTTTATGGATGAAGAAACTGAGGCCCAGGAAGCTTAGGTCACTTGCCAGGAGTCACACAACGAATAACTGACAGCTGGCATTTGAGCCCAGGCTGGCTATCTTTCCTCCAACCCCCTGCCCGTGGTGCTGTCTTCCATCCACAATCAGGAAGCAGAGCATACCCTTCTGCCTTTCCTCCTCATCACCTCCCCCCCTTCGGTGTCTCCCTGTGGCATCTTCGCCTGGTAATGATCTGTGGCCCCACTTCCTTGCTGCTCCTGCCTGACTGGATGCTCTTTACGGGCCAGGCAGGGCCACCTGTCTTTGCATCAGCTCTCAGTGCTTTGGGCAGAGCAAGTGGTGCGTCTGAAACCTGAGAAAAGAGCCAAGGGAACCCAGCCCTCACCGAGGCCTTGAGTGATAGAGATTTCAGGTCAGAGTCAATCCCAATGTGCTCCATGGAAGGATAAACAGAGAAATAAAGCACTGGAGAAAAGTGGCACAGGGTAGCACTGAGGGCAGGTGGAGATTAAGCATTTGAAATGTGGCTTGTTCAAACTGAGATGCAAGTTGGGAATATACACTGGTTTCAAAGTCTTGGTAGGAAAAAGAATGTAAAATAACTCACTGTCATTAATAACTTTTTGTATTGATTATACATCGAAGAACATTTTGGATATACTGGGTTAAATATATGAAAAGGAATTCCAGCTGTTTCTTTTTACTTTTTATTTATGGCTACTAGAAAATTAAAAATTCATGCATGGCTTGCATCTGTGGCTTGTTTTATTTCCATGGGATGACATGGGCCTAGGGTGTTTTGGGCTGCAAAAAACAAAAAGCTTGACTCAAGTGCTTTGGATAATAAGGAATTAGTTATTTCACAAAAGCAGAAGTCTGGAGGTAGGGTGGTGTTGAGTTGGTGTATTTAGCAGCAAGACCCTGGTTCTTTCCATCTTTCTGCTTTGCCTGTTGATTTCCTATTCCCCATGGTCACAAAGTGGATGCCATAGCTCCAGGAAGCTTACATAGACGTGACAACAGCCTGTGGAAGAGAGAGAGGGGCTAGTCCTGTGTATTTCTTTCTGTTTATCTGACACCCATCAGCGGACTTGCCCTGTCACATCTCATCAGCCTGAATTGAATCAAAGGCTCATGGTTAAAGTGATCCCTGGCAAGGGGATGGAACCACCAATGAGTAGTTTATAGAAATCATCCTCTACTCCTGCCTGCTGGGACTCCAGATCTGTGTCAGTGAACTCTTGCCCTTCAGGAGGAAGGGAAAGACCTGAATATGGCGCCTGTGAACTCGGGAAAGGAGAGGCTGGGATTGGTATAGCCATCAACAATACCTTCTCCACCACAGATGTGTCAGGCATTTGGGAGAAGCCTCTCATTGCCTCTGCCAGGCTGAATGTCTCTTTTTGAAGGGAGCAATGGATGCTCTTACATTATATGGTGTTGATATGGATGACCTTAGGGCACTGGGGATGTAAGAAATACATATTTGGTCTTTGTCCCTGGTTTCTGGAACACAGCTCCTAAAATCCTTGGAATTTCCAGGGTGATGAGTATCTTTTGTATGCTGATGAGATGATGGTGGTTGGGACCCTGAAGTAGCTGCAGGGTGGGGGCTGGTCTCAGAAAAGACCAAGGCCTGAGTAGAGGGTTAGAACTCTCAGCCACACCCCCAACCTCCAGGGAGGGAAATGGGCTGGAGATTGTGTCCAGTCGCCAACAGTTTAATCAACCATGCCTACAGAACCGAACTTCCCTGAAAGTCCCTAAATGATAGGGTTTGACGAGCTCCCCTATTGGTGAACACGTCGAGATGACAGGTTGGTAGCACCTGGAGAGGGTGTGGAAGGTCTGGACACACCCCACACCGCCATACCTTGCCCTGTGTTCCTGGGCCATCCGGCTGTCCCTGAATTGTATCCTTTTTGATAAGCCAGTATTAGTCAGTAAAGCACTTTCCTGAGCTCTTAAAGTCATTCTAGTGAGTTATCAAACTGAGGAGGGGGTTAGGAGAACCCCTTGAATTTGCAGCTGGCCAGTGATTAAGCCCCAGTGACAACCTGGGCCTTGGGAGTGGCAACTGAAGGGGGGGTGCAGTCTGTGGGACCCTGCCTTAACTTGCGGAATCGGACACTAACTCCAGGTGCTTGGATCGTGGGACACCCAGCTGGTCCTGGAAAGGAGGGGGAGTGGTAGCGGAAAAGACACCGCACATTTGGTGACAGAATGTTGTGAGTAAAAACAGCACAGAGCACTTCTCTTATCTTTGTTTGTCCAGCATCTTTTCCTTTTTGAAAAGGAAGACGTCCTTGTTGCTCCTGGCAGGGCTGTCAGTGACAGAGTCTCTGAGATGGGGAACTGACCCCACATTGCCAGTAAGAGTCGGGGTCAGCCAAAAGAGCTTGCTTATTTCCTCAAGGGGCCAGCCAGAGTCTCAGAGAGGCTCAGAGAGCCCGGCGTGAGTCGATGGGGGAGAGCCTGGGTTGGACCTCTTTCCACATCTCCTCATGGGAAGCTGTATTTAGGAATAATCCAGAAAGCTGCCCCGTATCCAGACTAGCTCCTGCCATATATTCACTTCTCAATAAATATGGGACTACTGAGTGTCTTTCTATTGTCCATCCTGGCAGGAACTGAAGGCCTGGGCTAGAAACTTCACCTGATGACCGCCCACCCCACCCCCACCCCCACCCCCTTAGCATCCTTGCAAGTCATAGTTTTCTAAGACCCACCCAACCAAAAATAAAAATAGAGCCTGGATTTTGAGACATTTGACAGATGTTTTCTTCTCTGCGCTGGTGGAGTGTTTGAGCTTCCGTGTTTGCGTTTCTGCTCAGGATCAGCTAGTCTGGGGAGACCAAGGCAGACTTAAGCTCTGGGAGGCAGGTGGGTATGAGGCTTACACACTCGGTCTCTGGAACCTGATGGCTCAGGTTCAAATCCGCATTTTGCCACTTGCTAGCTGGGGGGCCCTCTGGGCAGCTTGCTTAGCCTCCTCCTGCCTTAGTTTCTTCTTCTGTAAAATGCGGATGATGGCAAAGGTGCTTGTCTCACAAGGAGCTGGGGAGAATCCAATGAGTCCCTTAACATCCCGGGCTGAGCCCGTTGTCTGGGCACCCTGAGGCTCTGTGTTAGATCTGCACCCCAGACCTTCCCCACGTGTCTGGGGATCTGACTCAGGGACGGCGATAAGGGCTTGGTGAGGTCCTGTGAGAAAAGCCAGTGGCACGGAGCGTGCGCTGGGACAAAGGTGGGAGAGGGGGACATCACCGATGTGGGCACGCCAGGGTCCCAGGGCGGCAGACCCACTTCCCTGCACTCTTACTGGAGCACAGCAGCCCGGTCCCTCATCCCACTCACTTCCGGTTCCTCTCCGACACCGAGCCGCTGGCTTCCAGGGCCCTGGCTCCGCGGTCACGGTTACGTGCCAGCGTTCCATGAAAACTGTGCGTCGCGGCCACGCAGTGAGACAGGATTGCGCTAGGTTCGGGGGGCGGGGGGCGGGGAGGCACTGATTTTTTTAAAGGAAAAGGAAACAAAGTGCTTTTATTCCCCGCTGGATGAAAAAAATACTTCCAAGTTCTCTGATGTCAAATCCTTTCCTCACTTTCTCCCTCCGCAATTTGCCGGAGACGCTGGCAATGAACCTCTCTCCCCCGCTAATTGTTCTCCTACTTGGCTCCCTTCAAGAGGAAGCGCATTGATCTGGGAGGCTTTGTGCTTTTCTGGCTTAGGGCATCTGCTTTGGGAGAAGAGAGCAGAGTCGCATGCAGTCAAGGGTCACCTTGGAGACTCAGAGGCAGGGAAGGAAATTCCCTGTGGACGGGCCCTTGGGGGGAAGTGGGAGGAGCTGCTCCCCTGGAGACTTTGCAGCTTCCACCTTGACCCTCAGCCTCAGTCGGAGAGATGGGTACTGTTTCTGCTGCCAGAGATCCAGGAGATGGGAGATTGTGACTTGAAGCCAGCGCCAGCTGTGTTCCCTTGGCCAAACTGCTTTCCCTCTCTGGTTTCCACATCTGTTAGAAAAAGTTATGAAAAAGCACCCAAAACTTGGAAAGAAAGCAAAAGGATGACTCTGTGTCCCTTGAATGCCACACCAGAGCTCTGGCGGACAGGCCCGCCCTCTGTTATCTAATTCTTCAGGGCACAGGCCAAATCTGGCTGCCGCCTGTTTTTGTAAATAAAGTTCTATCAGAACACAGCCACGCCCATGCGTTTGCCTATCGTCTCTGTGGCTCCCACTTTACAACCAGGCAGAGTCCAGGAGTTGCAACAGAGACCAGATGGCCCACAAAGCTGAAAATTATTTACTGTCTGTCCCTTTATAGAGGTTTACAGACCCCTGCTCTAGGGGAATGGAGCGTTCTTTGATTTACTATTTACTACTGATTCGGGCCCAGACTCTGGAAAGTGTGATGTTAATTTGTGGAAGATTGATAACTTGCAAATGATTTTGGTCCAGTAGTCCTGAAAATGATTTCTGTCCGGTATAAAAGACACCCCCAAAAGTATACGATTTCATTGACCTGTAGGATATTCATCATTTCTGTGTCTAACTTGGCAATCTCATTCTAGCATTCTTTCTGTCCTTTGCTGTATTGACTTGGGTCTCTCTCATAAGCCTTTGAGCCGGCTTTCCCAGCCTGCTGGCTCCCCTATTAATAAATTAATAAATTCTTTTTTTAAAAAGGTTAAAGAAATCCCTGCCGTGTGCTTGTTTTCTATTTGTGTGAGAGTCATGTTCTTAACTTTTTGAAAATTGTTCTTGGACACACACCTTGAGTCCTCATTGGACCAGATTGGTGGTTAACAAATGGTGCTCTAGGGAACCTCGGGTATCTTCGGAAGTCCCTTAGGTGGACACTAACGAGATAAAGGAGGAGAGGAGTCAGGGTCCCTTTGCCTCTTTACCAACCAGAGAAGTTCCATTTATAAACCTGCCTTGTCTTGTGAGATAGCAAACGTAAAATTCCTTGAGAAAAAACCAAAACGTTTTGTTGCAAAAAAAGAAATATTGCAAGCTCCAGATCAGGTGACGGGCACGTTTTCAAGTTCCCGGGAACTCCGCGGGGAGCAGACAGGGCCTGGTCGCTGCTAGGGGCTGTGCATTCCTGGGCTGGGTCTGTAACAGGCTCCTGCTAGGCCTGTGGCCTGCTGGAATGCCGTGTATTTATGTCCTTCAGAGGAGAAAGAGGCCTCCAGAGAGCTGGCTTGAATACCAACAATTCCCCCAGGTCTTAACAAGGGAAAAAAAAGTGTGGCTTTCCTTCCTAATTGTGTTTCTTAAGAAAACCTATCTGGAATTGCACAAAGCATGATTTGTGATGCCCAGTCATTGACAATTTCTCATGAGAACATTCTGGAAACCAGCAGAACTTCAAGCCTGCCAGAGAGCTGTGGGGCTCACCAAGTACTGGGAGGGTGTCTAGGACCCTGTGGGCCTGCTGGAGGCAAGGTGGGGGTGGGAGGAGAGGAAACCCAGAGCTCTGTGTGTGTGTGTGTGTTTCCCCTTTTATTTTGGGACTTAGTTATTAATTGCAGCTTTAGGGGAGGTGAGACATGCAGGGCTCAGTTCAGCTACTGTCTTTCTGGGAGCAGGCCTGCCTTCTCCCTGCCTGGCGCTTCCTGAGAGTGAGGCCTGGATGGGACAAATTAGAGCAGCTCTTGGAATCCAAGCCACGCTTGTTGGTATTAGCTTAGATGAGCCTGTCATATGGGTCTTTCCATTATTACCGGATTGATCTTTTTTTTTTTTTTTAGTCGAGGTAAAATTCACATAACAGAAAATGAATGATTTTAAATGCAGCTCTGTGGCAACGCATCCACAATGTTGTGAAACCATCACCTCTATCTAGTTCCAGAACATTCCCATGACCCTAAAAGTAAATACCCATGAAGCAGTCATACCCCGTTCCCCACACCCCCAGCCCCTGGTGTGTAACTGCTTCCCCTGTCTACAGATTTATCTCCTCTGGATTGTTTCACGGCAATGGACTCCTGCAACACGCAGGCTTTCCGGTCTGGTTTACTTCGGAGAAGATGTTTTGGAGGTTCCCAGACGCTAGAGCAGGAATCAGTACCTCATTCCTTTTGGTGACTGAGAAATGTGGCATTGTACGGTTAAGACCCCATTTTATCCATGCATCTGAAGATGGGCCTTTACTTTGTTTCTACCTGTTGGCCATTGTGAAGAGAGCTGCCATTAACTCCCTGAGTCCCTCAGCTGCCAGACTACTCACACCATGACAGCCCCCACCGCAGAGTCTCCCCCAGGTATTTCTGGGTGTTCCCGGGGGCGTTTTGCATGACTGATGTTCTGTTGCAGGTGCCCTCTGTGGGCCCACAGCACCCCCCGAGCCCTGAGCCCCAGCCCAGCAAGCTCATCCTACGAGGGGCTGTGTGCGAGGCATGCGTGGGGGGCAGGACCTGGTGACCGCTGCTTTCAGGACAAGATGGGGGCCTTACTGGCTCATAAGGGCATTTCCTTCCTCCCTCTCAGCCTGAGGGTCTTTTTTCCTGGGCTGGTCACTTTCCCCAGAAAAGACTCTTCTGGTCTTGGAGTGATAGACAGAAGGCAACAGCTCATCCTGGCTTACCTATGACTTTCTTGGTCTTAACACTGAAAGTCCGTCTTCCTGGGGCAGCCCTTTCATCCCAGGCAAAGGGAGGCAGTTGGTCACCCAGATTTCAGCCTGGTTGGGGAGAGTCTTGTCGTTCAATGTGTTGAGTTTCACCTAATCTTCCTGTTTTGAATCTGGTGGCTGAGCTTGTCCTCCATTGTGCCCCTAAGCCCCACATCCGAGCCTCTTTGCCCAAAACTGGCTAGGGCTAAGCCTCTTTTCTCCTACCGGACTCTTTGGTTATCTTGCTGCCTGAGGTTAAGGAAGGAACCTAGAGATTGGAACTCTCTCTTTAAACTTTTTTTTTAGCCGCTCCTCTTATGTTCAGCCCCACTTGCTTTCAGGGCTTCCTAATACCTCAAATTCTTGATGCTTTCTGGGATTCCGGGGCCACAGATCACCTTGCTTTATGTGGTTTTCCCTTCGGCTCGGCTTTAGATTTCTCGGCTCTGATGCGGTTACTTAGCACCCAGCCACCTGCTTTTCAGTACCCCCACCCCCATCCCCCATTAAAAAAAATCTTTTTTGGACATGCCTTGCTTGCTCTTCCTCTCTTCTCCCTTTTCCTTGCTGCCTTATTTATGACTTAAATTTTTTTCCTTTATTCTCATGTTAGTGATTTCCAGAAAGCAGAGTAAAACATGTTTTTTTCTGACGTTTTTAACAGGAAGTCTCATTTCCTCAATATGTGAGGCCAGCTTGGGTTTCCATCTTGGCTCAGCCTCTCAACTAAGTGGCCTTGGACAAGTGCATTGACCTCTCTGAGCTCCATTTCCTTTAAAGCCTGGGTCTCCTTCAGAATAAGAAGAGTGGAGAGGGAGAATAATAGCGAGTCGGAGACCACTGGGGCAGAGCTGAACGTGGGCTGGGGGTGGGCGGCCAGCACCAGGACAGTGTCTGCGGAAGAACGCTCCGGCCCCACGGCTCCCAGGGTCTTAGACACATGTTCTTGGCCCCTTGTCGCCCCTCCCCACCTCCGCCCCATAGAAGCTCAGAGCCCAATGACAGTCTGAAGGGAATGTACTCATCCTGCCCCCATCTTCCAAATTCATTTTTTCTAGTTCTTCAAAGCAAAAACCTTCCTCCTTCCTCTGCCAAGGGGGTCTCCAGCCTACCCTTTCCTCCAGCCTACCCTTTCCTACCCCCATCCTGGATGGGGCTCAGCATGGACACCTGTCCTCAGCTTTCAGCCTTACCTCTGCCCCACACACGTGTTATTGACCCCTCATGGCCAAAGTCAAAGCCATCGTCCCCTCAGCAAGCCTTTCCTCTGCAGAGACCCCCCTCCCGCACTTATAAGGCAGGGGTCACAGGGCTAAGTGTTCATGTTCTCGAGTTGTCCCCCCAACCTTGGGTTTGAGTCTCAGCTCTACACTTAGTATCTGGGCTGCTCCAGGCAAGTCACCACACTGCTCTGAGCCTCAGTTTCCCCTGAGTCTGCTGGGGGTTAATAATGGCATGTGACAATCACACGGAGGATTGCTTATTCCTGAGATGGAATGATGTGGGTAAGTAAAGAACATACGGTGGCCAGTGTGGATGTGTAAATACTCAATGGAGGTTTGTTATGATTTCTGCTTCTGCCATATTTTGACTTTGATTTAGCTTAACTGTCAGGCTTGTCTCTAGAGGTGGGGACTTTTCTTCCTCTTTCTACACTTTGCAGGCCAGCTGCAGTGACCCAGGAGGTGGTAAAGTCCCGCGCCAAGACTCTGAAGTCCTGTTTGCCTTCCATCATGGGCAGAGTAACCTTGGGCAGGTCATATCACTTCTCTGAGTCATTGTTTTTTGGAGGCAGCTGGGAGAGAAAGCCCTGCTGAGGCACGCAGAAAAGAAAGTGAAAAAGAGACTGTAGCTTTTAATATGTGTTTCTCCCTCTTTTCTTGAGTTCATTCCCACCAGTTCAGCCAAAGAGTCTTGTTATCTCGGAGTTGGATGAATTTTGGGGTCCCTGAATCTCTGGCTCTCAGTCTTGGCTTTACGTGAGAATAAACTGGAGAGATTTCAAAAGAATTAATGCCAGGGCCTGACCTTGAATGAAGGACACTGGAATTTTGGAGGATGGGGTCCAAATAAAGTTTTTCAAAGCTCTTAGATGGTGCTGATGCTTCTGGACCATGGTCCAAACTGAGTATGGAGGCTGTACCAATCCTCCTGTTGCTCCAGGAAGCATCTATGAGGCACCTTTGTGCCGGGCAGAAGGGGCTCTCTCCCTTTACAGAGCTCGTCCTTTGAGCTTCGGCTTGAGTTCCTCTATGGAAGCAGAACCCCTTCTCATCTGAGGCCCCTTGTATTGCTGGACAGCAGCTCTGATGATTAGCAAGTTCCTCCTTTTATTGACCTGAAGCCAGTGTCCGTGAAAGCCCATCCCTTCGTCCTGGTGGGGGGCCGCTCAGCCCAGCTCAGGGAAGCCACCGTGCTCTGAGTTGCCCCTCCTCTGAATGGCTCTGGCAGGGGTCAAACATCAGGGGTACTCGGAAAGCTGGCCTCCAAAGGCAACCTCATGGGTTTCAAATGGCCTTGGATGCAGAAGAGAGGCCCTCCTCCTCTCTTATCTAGCCATTCGTCTACTGCTTTCCAGATATGTCTCCACTAGAATTTTCCGGGCAACAAGTTCCAGATATAACTCGCTGAATCAGAATCTGCAGGGGAGGGTCCAGGGAAGCTGTTTATTGAATAGTTGAACCAGGTGAGGTTCTGATCAGGCAGCATGAGAAATACCTTCTAAGTTGATTTGATGAGCTGGTTCAGGCTATAGAAGTTTCTAGGGGACAGACTCTGCGATGGAAAAGGGCCTGGAGCTGGGGAAGGGGCTGGGGTGAGGAAGTAGAAAGGGTGGGGATGAAGAGGCAGGGGCAGAGGGCATCTAGGCCTGGAGGGGCCCCCACCTGGGCCTGGGCCTCAGGCAGGCAGTCTCCATGGGACCGTGTTGGTCTCCGGTAGTTGTACCAGAATCCTTCGTTCCTTCTTTGCCTGAAGGGGTCCTTCCCTTCCATCCTCGGTTCTCAGGAAGATGAAGGAAGCAGCAAAGACCGTTTATGTCTCACTCATGCCTACAGAGTTCTGTTCTCTGAGAAAAGATTCACTATTTTAGGGGTCAGTTCCCTATTTTTGTTTTTTGTTTTTTCTCAATTCTTGGAACAAGAACATAAATTTTAATTAAACAATCCGGTTTTTTGCCGTGGCTGCCATAACGGAATACTGCAGACTGGGCAGCTTATAGAAACTTAGTTCTCACAGCGTGGAGGCTCGAAGTGCATGGTGAGGGAGTCCGCAGGGTTGGTTTCTCCTGAGGCCTCCCTCCCTCTGCATCTTCATGTGGCCTTTCCTTGGTGCTCCTGTGTCCCTCGTTTCTCTCTGAGTGTCTGAATTTCTTCCTCTTTTTTTTTTAAAGACTTATTCATTGATTTGGGAGAGAGAGCACACACGGGAGGGGCAGAGAGAGAGGGAGAGAGAATCTCAGGCAGACTCCATGCTGAGCGCGGAACCTGATGTGGGGCTCGATCTCACCATCCTGAGATCACGACCTGAGCGGAAACCAAGAGTCACTCAACTGACTGAACCACCCAGGCGCCCCCCGATTTTCCCCTTCCTATAGGACACCAGTCATCTTGGATTAGGGCCACCCTAAGGGCCTCATTTTAGCTTAATCATCCCCTTTAAGGCCTGACCTTGAAATATGTCACATTTTGAGGTACTGGAGGGCTAGGGCTCCCACGTATCAGTTTGTGGGGACACAGCTCAGCCCATCTCATTCTTCTCAGGCTGTTTAGGTGGGGGGCTGACTACAATGTGCAAAGGAGGCCTGCGGGGAGCACTTGTTCAATAGGAGGGGGAGGAAGCCCAGAAACCGGGGCTAGAAAACACGACCGCATCAGGTGTGCCACTGTGGTTACCCACCCCTTCTGCCATCTTGTTTTCAGTTCCCACAGACCCTTATTTTCTATACGTTGCTGAGAGTATCCCATTCTCGCTTCAAGTGTATGTTACCTTCTCTTTCTTCGGCTGTTTTTAAGAATATTCTTCTGCTCCTTGCGTCCTTTCAGTCTGAATTTCCCCCCTTCATCTGTTTTGGCTTCTGAGCGTCAAGGTAGAAGTCCAGTGTATGCAGCCGTCTAATTGGAAAACCTGTGGGTGGACTTTTTTTTTTCCCCTAAGGGCCTCAGATATTGTATCTTCTAGGTCTTTGCTTTTGGCTTGGTCAGATTCCCTGGAGAAGAAACTTTCTCATCTGCATAGGGTTGTGTGTGTGTGTGTGTGCGCGCGTGCGCACGTTGGGGGTGGGTGCAGTATGCTGATGAACTAGACAGCAGTCATTCTGGAACTGAGTTGGTGAAAAAGGACTGAGCCTCAGCCTTCGGTGGGCAGACATTCGCTGACTCCCTGTTTTCAGTACAGCTCCTCATTCTTACTCTAAGTGGGGTCTAGGGGCCACCACGCCAGAGTCTCCGGCATAACTTCTCTTAAGAATGGACTTCCCATTGGCAGGAGCAGAGGTAGGCACTTGCCTGGTAACGTGGACCTGGGGAGGGGGCTGGGGCTCTAAGCTTGCACCCACTTTCAACCCACCCTCCTGTTTCAGCGCCATCCCACCTGCCTGCCTCCAGAGGTACCTGGTACTTCCCATTCTTGAACCTTCCAAGATTCTGCAGGGCATCATCTCTGCTTCTTATTGGCTTCCCTCCTGCGGGCATGTAGCAGAGAGGAGAAAGCTGAGATCCACAGCCATTGTCACTTGTCTGCCCGTTCTCTGTCTTCTCGTCTTCCTACACTGGGTTGGAGTCTCCCATTTGCTGGTGTTCCCTTTCCTTTTTACTTTTTTCTTGTTTATAGCTTTGCCCTTCCTTCATCCTACCTTTGAGTTTTGGGGTCTGAGCAAAGACCAACATCTGCATGATTAGCTGGGAGACAACCTCCCCTCTAAGCCTTAGGCTCCTCATCTGTAAAATGGCGCTAGTAATAGTTTCTACCTCAAAGTTGGTGGGAATTAAGTAAGGTAGTGCCTATAGAATGCTGAGTGTGGGGTCTGACAACAATATCCAATAAATACTAGGAAAATAACTAAATAGAGTTATTGCTCTTACCCAAGGGCCTTTGGAAACCCCTGGAAACAACGAGGTGGTTAGAACTCTACCAAAGAGCACCTACTTTACACTCTGTCCACCAGCCTTTGGTGCTTTCCTTTTCCTCCCATTACTGAAAAAAGAAGCAAAACTTGACACTGACCCACAAAAAGAGGTCAGCAAGAGCGATGCTCCTGAAACTTTGCTGTGGACACAAGTCCCCAGGGCTCTTATTAAAATGCTCCGGGGGGCCTGGGAACATGCACTGTTGTTGGTCCTGCTGGTCTGAGGACCACACTTTGTGTAGCAAGACCCTGAATGGTAGAAGTGGACCCAGTTGGCCAATGAGGAGGCCCTCCTGCGGCTCCTTTGGGTGGTGACCTTTAAGTGGGGCTTTGTCTCCTTCAGGATGGAAACCCAGGGGGAATAGTGTGGGTTCCTCTAAATGGCCACAAGATGTCATAATGTCATTATACGAATTCTCCCAGAAAGGTTCAAGTCTGGGTGTCAAATTACATCCCTTAAAGCAGGAAATGGAAAGTGGCAGTTATCCAATCAGTGCTGCTCAGGGACCAGCCCCAGTTAACCTCTCCTCTGGGTCCAGGACAGATGTCAGGCAAATAGCAGAATCTCTGTCTTACCCACCTTCTTCCATTCATCTGGTTCTTAGTGTCACAGGAGAGTCACATGGGCACTAGGAAGGAGATCTATCTGGAGGGGACACTGGTCTTCTTAGAAACACAAAGCATAGTATTTCCACAGGATAGTCCCCAGAGCCACGGTTTGGGGGGATGCTTGGCACACACAAGGACCTTCCTGAACAAATCGTGTCGCATCCCCATCAGGAGACTTCAAGAAGCCCGTTAGCCTGTCAAAGGCTATGATAACATCTGCAGGGACCTGTCTCCTTAACAACAGTTACTCCTTTGCTTCTCAAACATCCTTGAAGGAGTCAGTCCTGCCCCTTCAGTGAATGCTAGTAAAACCCGTAAGGCCCTAACCCCAGGGTTGCACATTTCCTATTGGAAATGGAGGTTGACTTAGCACGTTTCGGGTGCTAGGTAGGGTAGTGAAGAGTGATGGGTGTGGGCTCACCTGGCTAGAAGATGGTTTCAGGAGAACCATCAGGGAAACTAAGTCAGCTCTACCATGATTATGGCCTTTTGTACTTTCTTCTTCGTATGAGAGCCGTCTGTGTTTATTTAATCTCCCCAGCCATTAGATGGAACCACATGAGCTTGCCAACAATTTCATGTGGTTTCACCTAGACCCGGGGTCTGCACCCTGTGGCCTGTGGGCCCGACAGGCCCCACCTCTGTTTTTGTGAATCAAGTCGTACTGGGATCCAGACGCCCTCATTCATTCGTGTGCTATGATTGCTTTCACGCTAACACGGCAGAGTTTTGAAGTGGCCCCATAGGTTCTCTGGCCTGTAAAGGCAGAGTATTTATTCTCTAGCCTTTCACNAGTCGTACTGGGATCCAGACGCCCTCATTCATTCGTGTGCTATGATTGCTTTCACGCTAACACGGCAGAGTTGTGAAGTGGCCCCATAGGTTCTCTGGCCTGTAAAGGCAGAGTATTTATTCTCTAGCCTTTCGCAGAGAAAGTTGTTGACCCCCATGGAAGTGGTAGCTTCTGGAAGGGAACCCAGAGATGAGTCATGTTTGCAGCTTCCCTGCTTCCCACCCCCAGTGCTGCACCCTGTAGATAGTAGGTGCTTAATAAATGCTGGATATGGAAAAGAGCAGTGAGCCTCCTTTCTGGAAAAGGGTGACACCTGAGCCTTCATCTTCTTCTCCAGACCCTCGGCTTCTGTACTGTGACTCCCTCGCAGACATCTGGCAGGCCAGCTCCTGCTGCTGCCAGCGATGGCAGCTTCCTCTTTTTTGGGGGGGAAAAATCCTTCAGAAAGTCTTGAGGGCCTTTGGACATCAATCAGCTAGCTCTCAGAGCTTGTGGACGAGGATGTATAAATGAAGCAAACATATGGATTATATTTCCATCAAAATACACAGAGGCTCCGAAATTAAGTGGGAAAGGGCTTTACAGGGTCCCTCCATTGCTTGGTCGTCTCCACAACAGTTTGGGGAAAGTTTGATATGTTTGATAAACCTGAAGTATGGTGTGGAATTAACCTTTCCCTCCCCAGACTCTGCAGTGGGCTCAGAGGGGGTGGGTTGAGGTCTACCAAATGGAACTACTCATTCAAAAGGCTTTTTGGGTCTGTCTCGACAAAAAGGTTGGCAGTTGCGTATGGGGTCATATCTTGGGGGTTATATTTTTTCAGTCCCTCTTAGAGGGGCAAAATGGAAGCAAAGGTATAATTTGCCAAGAGGGCATTTTCATTTTCCTTCTGATGTATGCCTGGTCATTAAAAAAAAAACTAACAAAAAAATATGATTACCCTCCATACATCTTCATTGTCAGGAAAACGAGAAGAGACAGATGAGCGTAAAGGAGAAAGTAACAACTGGTCTGGTGTCATTTTACGGTGATATGATGGCCAAATGGTCCTGTGCTTAGATATCTGAGCAGAATGCCAAGGGAAGGCAGGGTTGCAGGAAAAATTGGAAGAAGCATGATCTGGCTTATAATACAAGATACGGTTGAAGGTTGAGAAGACACGAGAGCATTCTCATGGTGGTGAGGAGCTAGAAAGGTGGGAGCCTCGCTTTGATCCCATTTTTCAGTCTCTCGAATTGGTGATCCAGAGGATTCTGCCCTCAGCCCCAAACCTCTGTGCCATGCAACCATGGGGGAAACCTGGAATTTGACTCTGAGTGCCAGGAAAACATGAATTACTCTAACTTTTTTGTGGGCCTATTAGACTTTCAAAGTACTTGGGGATTTTGGCAGCGTTCTTGAAGGGACAGGGTTGCTGGCTAAATAGGGCCATTTATTGCCTCAACCAGCAAAAGTCTCACCTGCTCCAGGAAACACAGGAAATGGGAGGTCGTAGAGGCTGGCTTGACCCTCAGTTGTTCTCCTCATTGCAAGTTGTACCGGTGTTATTTTTTTGGTGCACCCAGAGATCCCGATGAATATTTACCTCTGCTTAGTCTTTAATCTGTTTTCCCTTTGCTCTCTCCTCATGTGGAAGATAGAATCCCAGCTAATTCCTTTCTTTGCCTCCTTGGCTGCTATGGAGGTTGGCTACAGAGGTCCAGCCTGTGAGTGAGAATATGCTGGATGGAGCCGTGGGGAAATCCTCCTCTTTCCTGCACAAAGGTGACTGACGATGACTTTTTCTGATGGCCAACTTGTTCCTGGTGGGGCATGGCTGAGTCACCTGGAGCTGAAGCAGCCATCTTGTGTCACAAGACAGAGGCCGGGAGAATGACAGAGGTTGGCCCTGCAATCATTAAAATCCATGTCAGCAGCTGTCTACCTCCAGCCTTTCTGTTATGTGAGAAAATAACCCCCTCTCTGTTGAAGCCAGTGTGAATCCAGTTTTCTATTATTTGCAGCCAAACGGCCTTTCAGCAGATGCTGTGCATGGCCCGCTCAGCTGGGCGTTGAGACAGGCGCACATCTCGGCCACAGTGTGGAAGCTTTGTTGCGGCAAAAATAAACTTTGCACCATGTTACAAATTTGGTGGCTGTGTCTGGGTCTCAGCAGGGAACTGATGAGACACTCAAACAGGTTAATTGAAGAGAGTTTAATAAAGGGACCGTTTACAAAGATGTCTAGAGGGTGTAGGGAAACATCAAGAGCTTGGTCAGAGCCCCAGGGCCACCAGCCAGGAGCGGGTACACTGGGCTACAAGGACAAGGGGGTAAGTGATCACCTGCAGCCAGGGAGAGCTGCCAGATGGAAGAGGGCCTGGTGGCAGTGTAGCCTGGGGTCGAAGGCACTGCTAACTTGTGGAGACCCAGCACGAGGATACGTTCCCCAGCCTTTTCCTCCTTCCACCCTCCAGTGTCTTGACCGCACTCACAGGAAACCAGAGGGCCAAGGAGCCTGTGGATACACTCTGTATGGGGCAGCCTCCCAGGACATGGAGTGGGGTGGGTGGATCTGGAGGGGAAAATGGGAGGTCTCCAGCTCAAGGGCCCCCTAATGAAGGGTCTGAGGCATTCCAAGGAGCCAGGCTCCACCTGTGAAGAACCGGTGCTCAGCTATCCAAAAGCTGCCCTTAACCTGCGAGGTCTCTTTGATCTGTCTTCTTTCTAAGAAGAAGCTGTCTCCAGGTTTCTGGGCAGCGGCCCACAGCTGGGCCTCCAGTTATGACTGGCCTCCAGGCTTGGGAGGCCCTTTGTAGAAGCTGGGTATTTCTGGAGCCCCCGTGGGGCTGGCTCGCAGCACAATTCAGAATGTTAATTGGGCGCAGGGAGTCTCCATAGAATGTTCTGGAATCAGATTGGTTTTTAAACTGCTGTGTCTATTTAAATGTCCTAAGCGGCTCAGATCAACCTAGTTACACACAAAGTTTTAGAAGACAAGAAAGGAAGGAGAACTCCTGACCCCGAATCAGGACCCCTGGCCTGCACCCAGCCTTCCTGTTCTGGTTCCATCCATGTGACGAGACACACCCCAACTGCACCCAAGCGGGAGGGGCGAGCGGCAGACTGACACTGGTTTCCACAGCTATCACATGCTCTCCTCTTGCTCACCGGGCAGAGACTTCGCGTCTCCACCTGACCAGGTAGCCACTGCAGCCGCCCTTTACCAAGGAGACTTGGAGAGGTCCGGGGACTTGCCCATGGAACCCCTCCATGGCTCCTCCAGGAGGAAAACCCAGGTCTCCTGATGCCAAAGCCTATCTTCTTAACCAGTCAGGCCCAGATCCAGTCTCCTCAGGAGACGCCAGACCCACGTGCCAGAAGCAGCTTTCCACGGGGTGCATCCTTTGGGTTTTTCCTGGCCTGAACTGACGTTAGCTTGGCTCCCAAAGGATTCAGCAAAAATCACAGTAGAGAATAGTCCTTCAGAGCCCTTTGAGTCAGGCAGGCCCAGGTGGGCTCTTTAGAGCGTTCACCCTCAGTTTTCTCACCTGTAAAATGGATCTATGGCCCTCTAATGTTGGATTCCCCCCAGAGCCAACCTTGGGGAAAGGATCGGAGTGCAAGTAGTTCATTTGGATAGGCAATCCCAGGAAACGCTAGGCGGGGAGGGGGAGGCGAGACGGGGAGGGAGGGCAGGCACACCGAGTGTGTTATCTGACCAATGACCACCGCCAGAGCTTAATCCTAGTGGGACTTAGCCCATCTGGGAGCTCATGAAGACTGCTCACAGGGAGTCAGCCCACTGAAGGGGCAGAGCAGCTGGGGACGGACGCCACCACTTCCTTCCTGCACTGGAGGGCTTGCTCTGAGGTGGGCTTGGTCATTCCCCGCACTTCCAGCCTGCGGGTGAGTAGTCAGGCTCCTTTGGCACAGCGCCCGCGGGAGCTGGTGGTGGACTTCAAGCCTCGCTGCAGGGGAGGGAGGGGGAGGGCACCACGGTCGTCTCCCACGCCCAGCCCTGCGAGGCGTTGGGAGGAGGCGGTGACACAACGCCTGGCACCTAGTACGTGCTCATTAAACGGTGCCCGGGATTCTTAGCAGGATCAGCCCTGCCGTCACCACTGCTCTGACTGCTCCTGACTCACGGCAAACTGAGCAGCCATTTAGCGCTTGTTCTTTGTCTCCTGCCAACGATTTTTGACATCAAAGCGTTTTGTGTCAGCCAAGTGTTTTATTTCCCCCAGGGACCATCCACTGGGCAGAAAGCTCTGCGCTCCTGGCCCAGGGCATGAGAATTCTAGCCAGGTGTGTTTCCCAAGCACAGGAAAGAATTCGCCTTGTGGGAGGAAATCGGGCCTGGCCAGGTTCACGGGGCTGGGCTCAGTTCTCTCCAGCTCTTCAGAGACAAGCAGAGAGCACCGGCCCTCTCCCTTCCATAGTCGGCCCGCCTGTTTCCCCTCCAGCTGGCAGACCCTGCTGCCAGTGTGCCCAGCCAGGACCTGTGTGTAGTCGGCTCCAGCCAGGGCCCCCTGCCCTCCTGTCGTCGCCCTGAAGGCCCAGAGACAGAGGAAGGCCTGCTTTGAAGCGAGGAGAGGGTGGAGTTCTTCCTCCGATTGCCCTCCTTCCTTCCTTTGCGTTTTTGGTCCCTTCCTCTTGCTGCCCTCCACCCCCAACCATCCTGTTTCCTTGTCATCCTTTCTCCCCTCTGGGATCCTTGGGGAGGGGTGGCCTTTCAATCAGGATTATTACCACATCGACCCCTTAGAAACCCCGGCCAGGTTTGGAGTGCGTGGTGGGGGGGGTGCTTTCCCCTCCTTCTTCCTTTTGGGTCTGCTCCATCTTGCGTCGGCTTTGATCTCCGACTGATGCCGACAAGTGGACAGGCCCACCCACTGATTCCATTCAGTGTGGCTGAAAAGAAATGTTTTCATGTTCTTGGGGCCACGTCCTTTGCTGCTTGCAGGAGAGAGGGAGGCCGGCTGGCATGGGAGCCGCTTGGGCCTTGCAAATTGAGAGCTAGCGTGCCAGCTGGCTCATTACTGGTAGTTGGTATGTGGCTTTGCTGCCCACTGAGGGTTGGAGGCAAGGCTGGGTGGTGAGGTGGAGTGGCAGCAGGTGAAGTAGGACATATCACCAAGAAAATGTAGCAGGCTCTCTCAGGAGGGATTTCTAAGGGCCGCTGTCCAGAAGCTTCGTAAGCATTTACCACTCTGAAGGAAATGCAAATGGGAAAATAAACCAGCGGGATACCTGGGTTCGAATTCTCAATCTATTACTACCTGGCCTTGTGGTCTTGTGCCACACTTCTTGATTTCTACACTGGCTAGAATGATACCTGCCCCACCGGGGGAGCTCAGGGTCTCAACCCTTGGCTGCACAGAAAGACCCTCCCTAACCTAGTGGCTCGTAACCACAATGGCTCAGGAAGCCCGAGATTCTGTGAATCAGCCTTTTGGGCTGGGTTCAGCGAGGCTGTTCTTCAGTTTTGGCTAGTCTTGCTCACAGCTGGCCCGGGATCTGTGGAATACAAGACAGGAAGCCGAAGTAGGCAGCGTCTTGAGGCGTAGACTTACGCCCGTCCTGTCGTCATTCTTTTGGTCAAAGCGGGTGACAAGGCTCACCCCAATTCAAGGGGTAGAGAAACAGAAGTCACACTGCAAAGGATGTGATTACGGGGCGGGGGATGACAGTTTGGGCCCTTTTTGCCGACGATCAGCTACACCCACAAAATAGTAGATTCGAAGTCACTTGGAAGGGCATAAAGTACCTTACAGTGCAAAGAAATGGGCCCAAAGCAGAAAATCAGTTTAATGCCACCTCCCAGAGGGGTGCATTGCTGATCCGTTGGTCTGTCTGCATAATCCTGTCACGTCCGAAGCTCATGTAATGGTGCTTTGGCTGAGTAGGAACCAGACTTTGAATGACCAGGTGAACAGAATTAGATGAGAATTCTTTTTCTGGTTGTCTGTCTGCAGCCTCTGAAAAGTCTAAGTCTCCTGGCTTGTCCACCTTTGGGCTTGTCGTACACTGATAGGACTAATGAATTTAGACAGCTCGCATGGTGGTCTGGCTTCAGGGACCCTCCTCACAGGCGATTGAGTACGGTGTGCTAACCCAGATGTCTCCCGTATTGTCAAAGAGAGAAGGGGTTCTGGGTACTGTGTATGTAATGCCAGCACCTGTCCCAGCTTGTGGTGGCAGGTGCACTTTCTGGAGGAAAGGGACCATCGCTGTCACCTGAAGAAGAGTTTTCTCTAATGCTTTGGGGGCTTAAGTCACCTTGTGGTGTGACCTTTCCAAGTGAGCCTAACACAGAGAACATTCCATTTATTTCTCCCAGGTGATGGTGCACCAGCAGTGAGAGTGAATTTTCATGACAAAGAGTGCACCTGAGTCTGCTCCATGGGGACTGCATCTCGTGCGTGAACACAGGGAGCCTGCACGGCCTCCTGTATTGTCCGCTCATTGTCACCCTCACGAGCAATCTCCTAGAATGTGTATTTCTCCTCTGCTTTTGCCAGCTCTGAACATTTGCATTAAAAACACAACAACAAAAACCAAACCCTGCATGGTTTTAAGTGAGATCTTGTTATGCACATATACATGGACGCGGAAGTGTCCAGAAGCCATTCAGACTGGGTAACAACTTAGAAGACAAATGATAGCGGCCACACGGTGGGACATTGCCAGCCGACTGCCGTCCTGCTCACGAGGGTCATTCAATCCGCACACGTTTTACTGCTCACTTGGGAGAGTCCTTCTCTCTTTCTCTCCAATTACCCCACATGGGTACCCGGCTCCTCTCGCTCACCTTGGTCTGTCCAAGCCCAGGCTCGTTAAGGACCCCACGCGGCACTTGTACCAGCAGGAGGTGTTCCTTGGCAGTGCGGTCTCTGCGTGTGGACGGCCCGGATGGGTGGCCCGGCCCCGCCCTCACCGGCTGCCACAGTCTGCTTTGTTTTTGTTTATGTTGGCTGTGTTTCAAGGCAGCCCACAGATGTGGTCCAACTGGAGAGGGATGGGGGGAGAAAGGAGCCCGTCAGTTCTAATTCTAGCTCACTAGAACTTTCTGAGGGGGGCAGCGAGAAAAGCCAGTCTCAGTCTGGGCTCCTGCTGGCCTCTCTTCTGGGCCTTTCTCCAACCCACCCAGACAGCGGGGAGCGTGGGGCCCTTGGGAGCCCTGGAGGAGCTCACCTAAGGAGCCCTGGCAAGCCCGGTGGCCGTGGCTCTAATTTCTAGGCCACAGGGGGGATGGCTCGGCTCATTTGCCTCCTCCCCTCTTGGGGCTCTGTGGGAAGGGCTCAGCTCTAATGAGAGGAGACAGATGAGAGAAGGAGCTGGTTTGACAGAGAGCGGACTCCCCATAGCTGGCTCAGACTTCTCACCTGTCAGGTGAAAAGGATCCCAATTAACTGCCTCAGCGATGCGGAGCCCTGAAGCCACAGAGCCCGTCCTGTCACCCGCCTCCCAAGGTGGTGGAAGCAGGACCAAGACCCTGGGTGCTGCAGGGGGTATGTGGGAGGAGTCAGTCCCCGCTTGCCCCTCGCTGGGGTCTCCTGGCCTTTGGTACCTCACCCTCCATGCACAAAGCCTGGGGCACCTGACTGGCATTCACCACTATGCATCTTTGGCCGCAGTGGGCTTTGGGGAGGGGCCGTGGAAGCATTAAGAGCTCCCCTCCATCACTTATCTACCTCCTGCCCTGTTCGGCTGGCCCCATTCCTTCTGGGGTTTTCCTCTCCACTGGGTCTTTTCCACAGGGAGGTACGCAGGGCCCTGCCCCTGGTTGCGTCTGCCAAATGTAAATAGTTGCTGAAGTTATTTCGTGTGTCCTCGCATCTCCTTGATGTCACAGTGTTCCCTAGGCAACCATGGCTGGAATGCAGTCAACGTGGGGCGGATCTGTGCACACGGGACCATGAAATGCCTCTGGCTCACTTCTTGTCTGGGGGCATCTGGGAGTGGGCGTCTCCCACTGGGAGTTACCATGCTCGTTTCTTACTTGAAAAGTGGGCAGCAGAAGAAATCTACCCGAACTGGCCCTGGAAGTCGAAGACGTGGAAACTCAGGGTCCTTTGCTGAATTCTCTGGACGGCATGAAAAGGGTGACAGGGAGGACCCCTCTAACTCATCGATGCCCACCCACCAAAGCCTTCCCAGGGGAGGGGCCGCAGTCGTAGTGAAAGGCAGGGTGCTGTCCTTTCTTTCTAAAGACGGTATGTACATATAGACACTGAACCATTAGGTGGTACACCTGCAACTAATATAACACTGTATGTCAGTTATATCTCAGCAACAACAGAACTATATGGACTAGCTAACTTTCTTTTCCATTATTGAAGTACAATCGACATACAATGTTATATTAGTTGCAGGTGTACAACATATCGATTCGACAATTCTGTACATTACTCAATATATATAATGAGTAGTCACCATCTGTCACTATACAATGGTATTACATCATTGACCATATTCCCTATGCTGTTACTTTTCATCTCCATGACTTACGTATTTATGACTGCAGGTGTGTATCTCTTGATCCTCTCTCTCTTTCTAGGATTTTATTTATTTATTTAACAGAGAGAGAGAGAGAGAACACAAGCAGGGGGAGTGGGAGAGGGAGAAGCCAGCTCCCTGCTGAGCAGGGAGTCCAAGGGGCTCCGACCCAGGACGCTGGGATCATGACCTGAGCAGAAGGCAGATACTTAACTGACTGAGGTGCTCAGGCAGCCCCTCCCCTGCCCCCGCCCTTTATCTCTTTCATCCAACCCCCAGCTCCTCCCCCCCTGGGAACCACGAGTTTGTTTTCTATATTTAAGAGTCTGGGGCTCTTTTGTTTGTTCAAATGTTTTGTTTTTAAAGCTGTTTTTTTCTTACATAAGCAAGAAATTTCTTACAAAAAATGAGAAAATATGTATGATTATAGAAAAGATGATCTCTATGAACATTTTGGTTATATGCGTATTTTCGCATGAACGTTTTCAAATAAGAGAGGCACGTTGCGGTACTTCCAAAGATCCTGTGGTATAAACCTCATTCCATGTTCCTCACATGCATCTCCCTTGTACCGGATATGTACTCCTGCATAATGACTTAGCCCCAAACCCAGTGATTTCACACAGCGGTTCTCACATGCTTTTGGTTTCAGGACATTTCTGCACTTTTAAAATCATTAAATAAATCAAGGAACTTTTGCTTACGCCGGCTGCGTCTATCAGCATATGCTATGTTGGAAACGAAGACAGAAAATTTTAAAATCAAGAGTATGCAAGCACACGTTCCACTAGGCATCATGGTGATGATGCCATTACATGCCACGTGGCCTCTGGAAAATTCCATTGTACACTCACGAGAATGAGAGCAAAAAGGCAAATAACGTCTTCGCAGTATTACAAAAGGAGTTCTGACCTTGAAGAGCCTCTAATAGGGTCAGGGACCTTTTGTAGTCACCAGACCACACTTTGAGAACGGTTGGATTTTAAAAATTAGTGTTTACTATGGCTTGTGAGTCATCAGACCAGTGGGATGGTTCTTTAGGTCTTGGCTGGGTGCACTGATGTGTCTCCAATCAGCTAGGGCTGGTGGGGGGTTGTGTGGGCGTTGGCCGGCCTTGCACATGTTGGAGGGTCAGCTGGTTGGGGGCTGGCCTAGGAAGGCCTCAGTTGAGACCACTGGGCTCCCCCCACCGGGTCGCTCATCCTCCAACAGCTAGCTTGGGCTTGCGCACAGGGTGGTGGTGGGATTCTGAGCAAGGAGAGAATCCCGAGCAGCTGCAAATCTGTAAGGATTCTGACCTTGCAGAGGATGGCAAAGGTCACAAAAATGCCAGCCACCAGAAGAGAGCACAGGCCTGGCCCCCTGCACTTTTGGAGGCTAGGAGTCACAAGGGAGGACGCAACACAAGGTGCTGGTTGGAACAACGCTGTAGTTCGCATATAGACGAGAAGCAGCAGGATAGGTTTCTGTAGCGTGTGTCAGTCTGCACGGTCACGGGACCCTCCCAAGAGCCAGTGCAGGGTGATGGACTGCGTGCACCCTTGTCGTGCCGCAGGCAATGACCCTGTTCCGTTCCCACGGGGTGGGGGGGAGGGCAGACGTGCTGGTGAGCTGGCCAAGTGCCATAGGTGCTCATGCTTCTCAGGTCCCATGATGGCTGCTTTCCCAACAGAGTGGGGGGGAGTGAGGGAGACAGAGACAGAGAGAGAGAAAGAGCAAGAGGGCAGGAGAGCTCAGGGTCTCTTAAGACTTAAGCTCAGAACAAGCACATTGTCACTTTCTCTGTATCCTGTGGACCAGAGTGAGTCACTTGGCCAGGGGGTTACAAAATGGACCTTATCGCTGGGATGGGAGTTGCTGCAAAGTCACGTTGCAAAGGGTTTGCAGAGAGAAAGGAGAATAATTGTGGATATTTTTGCAATCAATCTACCACATACTTCATATTTGTTCAATGACTACATTATTTTCTCTGAATGGACATGCTATAATTTACTCTCGCCCCAACTGCTGGACACTGAGGTTGATTTTCATTTTGTCCTCATACAAACAAGGCAGGAACAAGCATCCTGCGGCATTTGTCTGTCTCTTTACTCGGGACAAATTCCCAGAAGGGGCATAGCAGCAATGAAAGGTATAAGCGTTGCTAAGGCCCTTGCCGTTGTCGTTGTTGTTTTTTGTTTGTTTTGTTGTTGTTGTTGTTGCTGTTGTTAAGGTTCTTGATACACACGGCAAACTCTCCCTTCAGAGAGCTCCCATTGGTCTGTGCTGCCCCAGCAAGGAAAGAAGGGAGGGGGAGCCTGCCCGCCGAGAGACTGCTTTCTGCTGGGGTGTCTGTGCGAGCATGGGCATGTGCGGTCAGTTGCTAAATATGGTTCTTGGGGCACCTGGATGGCTCCGTTGGTTAAGCATCTGCCTTTGGCTCAGGTCATGATCTCAGGGTCTTGGGATCATGCCCGTCATCGTTGTAATCATCGTCAGCCTGCTTCTCCTCCCTCTGCATCTCCCCCCGGCCCCGGGCTCTCTGGCTCTATTTTTTTTTAATGTTTTTTTATTGTATTATGTTAGTCACCATACAGTACATCCCTGGTTTCTGATGTAAAGTTTGATGATTCATTAGTTGCATATAACACCCAGTGCACCATGCAATACGTGCCCTCCTTACTCCCCATCACCAGCCTATCCCATTCCCCCACCCCCCTCCCCTCTGAAGTCTGGCTCTCTCTATTAAGTAAATAAATAAAAAATTTTAAAATAGATAAATAGACATGGTTCTTTATACCCAGTGTCGACAAGGCCCGAGGCCTTCAGGGGTTAACTCGCCCGAGGACAACAGCTTCCTCCACAGAAGGGACCACAGCTTGGAGAAGAGGCTGAGGAGGGCGGAGGTAGCCTCCTCCCAGCCTGCTGTTTCTGGGTTTATCTAAGTGTGCTCCATTCTTTTCTAGCCCCTCATTGGCCTTAATTAGTTACTCATTAGAGATTCAAGATGTGCCTCTTCCCAAGAGAAAAAGAACAGGTTTTTTCCTTTTGTTTGTGTTTTAGACAATGCAAGGGGCAGCTCACTCAGGAACAGAGCCCCGAGCCCCCAGGGAAACAAGCCGTCCCTGGGAGCCAGGCCGTGAGGCTCTGCGGGCAACCCCGCAGAGCTGAGGTTCTCTCCAGCAAGCCTGATCTCCTCTCCCCGCACCCTCACCCCATGGCCTCCGGTGCTCACCAGCCAACCGACGAACACTCAGTCCACAAGGCCTGTGTGATTTGTTAGTGTGATTCTCGCCAGTGCCCCACATGCCTCCTTGGCCTTGTGTTTCTGCCAAGCCACGTTCCCTACAGAGGAAACCTGACAAATGGCCCCCGCCTCTGGGCCTCTGCTCCGGCTGCGCCTTCCGTCAGAAATCCTGTCCCCGCCCCCCATCCGGCCCATTCTTCATCTAGCTAATTCATAAATGTTCTTCAAGATCCAGCCCAAGGGAATTCAAAGGGCTTCCCTTTGAGTCTGTGGGGAGGCTTTCAGGCCCTAAGCAGAAGCCTCTAGTGACAGCAATTCTGGCTGAGAAATGGGAGCCTTCGTTCTTGCTCTTCCTGGCTGTGTGACTTTCAGCAAGTCAACCAACCTCTCTGAGCTCATTTTCCTCTTCTCTAAAATGAGGTTGATGGCAGGCTTATCTATCGTTCCTGGCTGCTCTGATGGTCAAAGTAATTATTAGAGGTACCTAACTATTTCAATTGTTACAAATGCAAAACAATATTGTTATTAGAAAAAAGAAAAGCCTACCATGGGTTCCCCTAAAAAACAGAGGATGAGACAAGAGTTATGTGCAGACAATTTATTTTGAAGAAGTGATTCTTGTGGAAGGATGTGGGGGCACTGGGGAGACCAACAGGCAAGGCAGGTAGCTGGGTCCAGAATGCATTACTGCTGTGGGATGGGACCCTCCGAATAGCACTGTGGAGCACGGTGCAGCACCGTCCACTCAAGACACGGGGCGGGGCGCCCAGGTGGCTCAGTCAGTTAAGTGTCTGCCTTCAGCTCAGGTCATGATCTCAGGGTCCTGGGATTGAGCCCCACGTAGGGCTCCCAGGTCAGTAGCGAGTCTGCTTCTCCCTCTCCCTCTGCCCCTCCCTGCACCCCGCTCATGCGTACTCTCTCGCTCTCTCAAAATCTTAAAAAAAAAAAAAAAAGACACAGAAGAGGGGAGTATTTGTTCCCAGGTGGCTTATGGCTGCTCTTAAACGCTTACATGTTTGCATTTAAATGTTTGCCATGGGTCACATGGCTGAGCAGGACCCTGGGGGCACCTATCCCACAGCAGGGAAGCCCACAGACACCAAGATATACCCAGTGCAGCCGAAGCAAGGCACCCCTGGTGGCCACACCTCAGGACGGGACAAGATGGGTGGCCGGAGTGGGAGACGGCACGTGAACAGTAGGGAGCACCAGTGAGGAAGCCGCACCTGTCACAGCTGAGTGTGCCCAGAGCCGACAATAAACCAAAGGTGAGTGAGGAATGGAGTCCTGGCTCTCCACCTCTCATCACCGTTGCCGGAGGTTCTCATTCCATGGGGCTTTGATGCTTCTCAGGGGCCAGGATGGAGAAGGTGCCTGCCTCCTGCGTGAAGCTGGTCGAGCAAACCTCCGTGCAAGTGTGGGGTTGCAAGAGGGTTTTCCAGCTACGTCCTCCAGGGACCGAGGTGGGTGGGGTGAGCTGGGGTGTGTCAGGAAACATTCCTTCCTCCTCTCCCATCCTTCCGTCCACGCTGTGCTGTTTCATCGCAACCTAATTCCTGCCAGTCATCTGGAACAGCGTTTGCCAGAATGTGTTCCACGGATTCCAGGCCCAGCCCCACCTCATCTTCAACCAGAGCAGCTGCACGTTTACTCCTTTGATACACTGAGATTGCCTGTGGCTCAGCTGGGACTTGGATGCAAGCAGAAGAAACCAACTTCTCTCACTAAAGAGAAAAGGAGTGTATTGGAAGCGGAGGCAAACCAGAGATCTGTGGGCAGAGAAGCGCAGGAAACGGGGAGCTGAACAAAGTGAAGCAGGCCTGTCTATTGCAGGACTTACCAGAATCTTTAGTACGCCAGTGAACATGTCCGGTACATAATTTGCAAAGTGTTCCAAACGTATTTCTTCAATGCCAGGATGTGCTGATTGGAAGGTGTATCAGCAGTGCAATAACAGCTTTTCCAGGATTCAAAACAAAAAAGGAAAACTGTCACATGGGCACCCACATTGATTTTCAGAAGCATCCTGGTTTCCTAACCTTCTTTGTTTGTCTTAAGGCATTCGTACAGAGTACTAACTACGTGCCAGGCACTATTTTAAGAGCTTTTATCTAAATTGACTGTCCTACCTTTGGAGGTTGGTGTGGGGCTGGGAGGGGCTGGAGAATTCCAGTAGTTCTCTGCCGAGGTGACTGGTTGCGGGCTTCAGCTGGATGCTCTGAACACACCTCGGCCTCGGGCAGAGGCCAGTGATGGAACATGTCAGGGACACTGAGGCAGGCCCCTTCCTGGGAGACTCAGGAATCTTCTGACAGTTGATTTTAACTCAAGAACTCAAAATTTTGCCAAAACTTTCTTAGAACTGCATGGCAATCTACGGCTTTTTCTTCCTCCCTTCTCTTTTGTGGCAGGAAGGCGTCTGCCCCTCGGCCTTATTTTCTGCGGGGCTTCTGTAGGGCTAGGAATCAGGGAGGTGCCCCGTGGGAAGGCTGGCAGAGAGCCTTTGTGATGAGTGTCTGTCATGACGATTGCAGGAGTCAGAGCTAGGGGTGTCTGCGGGGACCAGCTGGCAGCGCTGGACAGGAAGGGCAGAACGAGCCACGAGGCGGCGGCCAGGTGGAGCCCTCTGAGGCTATCCTGTCATGGCCAGTTCCTGTGACCTGCAGACATGGAGGAGCGACCACGCCATGCGCCTGGTCTCCCCAGGCCCCTTAGCTGACTTCTGTTGCCTCCTTGCCTCTCAGAGTCTGGCCGGCCTGCCACTGTGGTGTGGCCGAGAGGGTCTGCCCCGGGGAGACAGGAGGCCCGAGTGTCACAGCATCACATGGCAAGCCAGGGGACTCCTCTTGCCCTGCTCTCCTTATTTGTACAAAAGGGATAGGGTGAGATCAGGAGTTTCCAGCCGAGCTCTCTGGGGCTTCAGGGGCATGTCCAGGGAGATAACAAAGAAGCCACCGATAGGAGGGGTATGAGAAGAAGGAGCCCTGCCCACTCTTCTGCATTGCAACACACATCTGCACTTTTATTCACTTGATTTTTTAAATTTTTTAAAAAAATATTGTGNTGGGGAGGCTTTCAGGCCCTAAGCAGAAGCCTCTAGTGACAGCAATTCTGGCTGAGAAATGGGAGCCTTCGTTCTTGCTCTTCCTGGCTGTGTGACTTTCAGCAAGTCAACCAACCTCTCTGAGCTCATTTTCCTCTTCTCTAAAATGAGGTTGATGGCAGGCTTATCTATCGTTCCTGGCTGCTCTGATGGTCAAAGTAATTATTAGAGGTACCTAACTATTTCAATTGTTACAAATGCAAAACAATATTGTTATTAGAAAAAAGAAAAGCCTACCATGGGTTCCCCTAAAAAACAGAGGATGAGACAAGAGTTATGTGCAGACAATTTATTTTGAAGAAGTGATTCTTGTGGAAGGATGTGGGGGCACTGGGGAGACCAACAGGCAAGGCAGGTAGCTGGGTCCAGAATGCATTACTGCTGTGGGATGGGACCCTCCGAATAGCACTGTGGAGCACGGTGCAGCACCGTCCACTCAAGACACGGGGCGGGGCGCCCAGGTGGCTCAGTCAGTTAAGTGTCTGCCTTCAGCTCAGGTCATGATCTCAGGGTCCTGGGATTGAGCCCCACGTAGGGCTCCCAGGTCAGTAGCGAGTCTGCTTCTCCCTCTCCCTCTGCCCCTCCCTGCACCCCGCTCATGCGTACTCTCTCGCTCTCTCAAAATCTTAAAAAAAAAAAAAAAAGACACAGAAGAGGGGAGTATTTGTTCCCAGGTGGCTTATGGCTGCTCTTAAACGCTTACATGTTTGCATTTAAATGTTTGCCATGGGTCACATGGCTGAGCAGGACCCTGGGGGCACCTATCCCACAGCAGGGAAGCCCACAGACACCAAGATATACCCAGTGCAGCCGAAGCAAGGCACCCCTGGTGGCCACACCTCAGGACGGGACAAGATGGGTGGCCGGAGTGGGAGACGGCACGTGAACAGTAGGGAGCACCAGTGAGGAAGCCGCACCTGTCACAGCTGAGTGTGCCCAGAGCCGACAATAAACCAAAGGTGAGTGAGGAATGGAGTCCTGGCTCTCCACCTCTCATCACCGTTGCCGGAGGTTCTCATTCCATGGGGCTTTGATGCTTCTCAGGGGCCAGGATGGAGAAGGTGCCTGCCTCCTGCGTGAAGCTGGTCGAGCAAACCTCCGTGCAAGTGTGGGGTTGCAAGAGGGTTTTCCAGCTACGTCCTCCAGGGACCGAGGTGGGTGGGGTGAGCTGGGGTGTGTCAGGAAACATTCCTTCCTCCTCTCCCATCCTTCCGTCCACGCTGTGCTGTTTCATCGCAACCTAATTCCTGCCAGTCATCTGGAACAGCGTTTGCCAGAATGTGTTCCACGGATTCCAGCCCCAGCCCCACCTCATCTTCAACCAGAGCAGCTGCACGTTTACTCCTTTGATACACTGAGATTGCCTGTGGCTCAGCTGGGACTTGGATGCAAGCAGAAGAAACCAACTTCTCTCACTAAAGAGAAAAGGAGTGTATTGGAAGCGGAGGCAAACCGGAGATCTGTGGGCAGAGAAGCGCAGGAAACGGGGAGCTGAACAAAGTGAAGCAGGCCTGTCTATTGCAGGACTTACCAGAATCTTTAGTACGCCAGTGAACATGTCCGGTACATAATTTGCAAAGGGTTCCAAACGTATTTCTTCAATGCCAGGTTGTGCTGATTGGAAGGTGTATCAGCAGTGCAATAACAGCTTTTCCAGGATTCAAAACAAAAAAGGAAAACTGTCACATGGGCACCCACATTGATTTTCAGAAGCATCCTGGTTTCCTAACCTTCTTTGTTTGTCTTAAGGCATTCGTACAGAGTACTTACTACGTGCCAGGCACTATTTTAAGAGCTTTTATCTAAATTGACTGTCCTACCTTTGGAGGTTGGTGTGGGGCTGGGAGGGGCTGGAGAATTCCAGTAGTTCTCTGCNCTTTTATCTAAATTGACTGTCCTACCTTTGGAGGTTGGTGTGGGGCTGGGAGGGGCTGGAGAATTCCAGTAGGAGTTCTCTGGNCTATTTTAAGAGCTTTTATCTAAATTGACTGTCCTACCTTTGGAGGTTGGTGTGGGGCTGGGAGGGGCTGGAGAATTCCAGTAGTTCTCTGCCGAGGTGACTGGTTGCGGGCTTCAGCTGGATGCTCTGAACACACCTCGGCCTCGGGCAGAGGCCAGTGATGGAACATGTCAGGGACACTGAGGCAGGCCCCTTCCTGGGAGACTCAGGAATCTTCTGACAGTTGATTTTAACTCAAGAACTCAAAATTTTGCCAAAACTTTCTTAGAACTGCATGGCAATCTACGGCTTTTTCTTCCTCCCTTCTCTTTTGTGGCAGGAAGGCGTCTGCCCATCGGCCTTATTTTCTGCGGGGCTTCTGTAGGGCTAGGAATCAGGGAGGTGCCCCGTGGGAAGGCTGGCAGAGAGCCTTTGTGATGAGTGTCTGTCATGACGATTGCAGGAGTCAGAGCTAGGGGTGTCTGCGGGGACCAGCTGGCAGCGCTGGACAGGAAGGGCAGAACGAGCCACGAGGCGGCGGCCAGGTGGAGCCCTCTGAGGCTATCCTGTCATGGCCAGTTCCTGTGACCTGCAGACATGGAGGAGCGACCACGCCATGCGCCTGGTCTCCCCAGGCCCCTTAGCTGACTTCTGTTGCCTCCTTGCCTCTCAGAGTCTGGCCGGCCTGCCACTGTGGTGTGGCCGAGAGGGTCTGCCCCGGGGAGACAGGAGGCCCGAGTGTCACAGCATCACATGGCAAGCCAGGGGACTCCTCTTGCCCTGCTCTCCTTATTTGTACAAAAGGGATAGGGTGAGATCAGGAGTTTCCAGCCGAGCTCTCTGGGGCTTCAGGGGCATGTCCAGGGAGATAACAAAGAAGCCACCGATAGGAGGGGTATGAGAAGAAGGAGCCCTGCCCACTCTTCTGCATTGCAACACACATCTGCACTTTTATTCACTTGATTTTTTAAATTTTTTAAAAAAATATTGTGTTTATTTATTTGAGAGAGAGAGAGAGCGATTGTGCATGTGAGCACGAGCAGGGGGAGAGGCAGAGGGAGAGGAAGCAGATTCTCCGCTGAGCAGGGAGCCCAGCACGGGGCTTGATCCCAGGACCCTGAGATCATGATCTGAGCAGAAGGCTGACACTTTACCTACTGAGCCACCCAGACGCCCACTTTCGATATTGGGATTCTGTGACTGTCTGTAAGCATTAGCGGTTGCAAGCTACGGAAACTGACTCTCCTAGCAGAAGAGAAAGGAAATTTTAAAAAAGGATATTAGAGCCAGGGACTGCATTCAAAGATTCATTCAGAGGCTGGAGGACCTGGCCGGGGGTTGGGGGAACAATACCAAGAGAGCTCCGAAAGGCTGCATTGTGAACACGTCACCATCAGGAGGACTGCTGTCCAACCAGTCCCCTGGCCTTTGGTTTCTGGGTCAAGATTGAGTCCAGGAAGAAGGCATTCAGTTGTGGCCAAGCTTGCCTCTGGGGCAGGAAGGAGGACATGGCTCCTTGGAATTCCAAAGTGGGCAGTGGTCAAAAGAAGTTCAAAGCCCTTCCAACCAAGACCTCACAAGAAGGCACAAGGTATTCACTAAGAAGGAGATCAAGTTCTCTAGGAGTGGGTGTTTGTTCAAATAACAAATGCCCACTTCATGCATTAACTGGGTTTGCAGGGAGTTCCACTGTTCACCTGTTTGAACAGCACTGGATGAAGGGTCCTTCCTGTATCAGAGACCTGCATCCCACCCAGCTGCGTGTATTCTAGCCGGGAGGCGAGAGAGCAGCAAGTCTCTGGTTTCTTAACCACAGAACTGCCTCATGTGCCCCTGAAAGCCCCACTTCTCATGACAACTGGTGGGAGAGGGCAGGAAGGCAACTGTCTTGGCTTGCATTCCCCAAGAAAGCACAGCTACAGAAGGAAGGCTTGCACGCAAGCAGTTTACTCTGGGGAATGTGACAAGTGGGGTGCAGTGGAGGCCAGGAGCTGTCAGGCCCCCTGGGTGCATATAGTTACTGCAGCGTCTGCTGGAGGCAAAGGTGGGTGAGGAAGAAGCAGGGCAGGCACCAGAGGTGTCCTATACAACGACCCCTCAGCCCCTTCCCCCTGCCTCGTCCCTCCTTGTATGTGCACATGTGACTGATGCCAGGGAAAAGGAGGCCCTGTGGGGTTTGCACATTTGTTGGTGGGGGCCCCAGCCCATAAGGAAGGTCCCATCGTTGACTATCTGCACAGCACTGTTTGATGAACGATGTTCCATTAGGGACCTCACACTGCTTTCCCAACATCTTTTTCTTCTAGTCTTTGTCCTGGTCAGAAGGTGCTACGTTTGCAGAATTCTCTCCGAGGAGGAAACTTGCATCCTGCTCTCCCTCAAGCAGGCTCTGGCTAAGGGGTGAGAGTCGATGCTCTGTCACCAGGGCCTGCAGTCCACGCGGACAGTGAGGGAGCCTTTGCGGGCCAGTCCGTGGGGGCTTGAGCAGGCGGGGTGCCTGCTTGTGCTCAGCATGCCCAGAGAAAGGGGGAGAAAGCTTAGGTTTGAACCTGGTTTGGAGTGCAGCCAAGGTCATAGGACAGGAGGGTCTCAGGAGCTCTGTAGCTTGAACTCTGAACTATCTGGGCCTCCCAGTGGGCATCACCAGAGGCCTGAGATATTTTTATGAAGGTTTTTTTTAAGTTTTAATTTAAATTCCAGTTCGTTAACATACAGTGTGATCTTAGTTTCAGGTGTGCAATTCAGTTATTCAACACTTCTACACAACACCTGCTCTTATCACAACAGGTGTACTCCTTAATCCCCATCACCTGTTTAATCCACCCCCCACCTCCCCTCTAGTAACCATTCATTTCTTCTCTATAGTTAAGTGTCTGTTTCTTGCTTTGCCTAGCCTGCCTCTTTTTTCTCCTTTGCTCGCTTGTGTTGTTTCTTAAATTCCACCTATTATAACAGCATTATCTACAATAGCCTAATTATGGAGGCAGCCCAAGTGTCCATCAATTGATGAATGCATAAAGATGTGGTATATATACACAATGGACTATTACTCAGCCATCAAAAAGAATGAAATCTTGCCATTTGCAACAACTTGGATGGAGCGGGAGAGTATTATGCTAAGTGAAATAAGTCAGTCAGAGAAAGACAAATACCATAGGAGTTTTTCGAGTCCACTGGCCTCCGGTTCTCCTCTAAGTGGAGGAGAGAGGTCAGACCCCTGTTTAGGGCATGACTTCTCAAGGGTCCTGAGGTCTGAAGGCCTGTGCTCTGACCCTGTGCTGGAGAGACTGATATTGATGCAATTTTATTTCCAGTAAGTAGTTATTAATCAATCAATTCCACTTGCCAAAATTCATCAGGTCCCAGGCACTGCGCTAAATGCTTAACCTACCTTCTCTCATTTTTCCCCATTTAATTCCCCATTCACCGTTTAGATCTTCACTGTCCCTCCTTGGGGACATCTTCCTCGACTTGGGTGCCTCTGCTCCCCCAGCCCTTAATTACACGGTCTAATTGGACCACAAACTTTCCCTTTGAGGCCCTTTTGAGTTACTCAGTTGACATTTTGGTTTATTTGTGCCATTTGTAAATTAATGTCTGTCTCCCGCAAGGGAAGAGAACTGGATGCGACATGCTCACTGCGTGTCCCACACCAGGCCCAGCGCCTGACGTAAATAACATGTCAGTAAAACACTTACTGAGTGAAAGCCTGATTGAATAGCCTTATCAGAGCCCTGCAGGTGGGTTTAATTAACACTGAGGCCCAGAGAGGTTAAATGCTGGCTCGGGGTCACACAGCCAGTAAAGGAAGAGGTGGGGTTTAAGCGTGGGTCCATCTGGCTCCAAGACCAGGTCTCCACCATTATGCCCCACTGCCTTCTGGTGTGCAAGGACATTTTCTAGCTTCTCCTGCTCTGTCCTTCCTGTGAAAGGCAGAGGGGTCCTGCCCCTTTCTGTGGTCCTCTTGTTTGACTTCTGCCCCTCTCCCCTCAGGTCCTCGCATTCAATCCTGTGACCCTTCCAGCTGTGAATCTTGCCCTTTGCAAATGCCTGCCGTACCATTCGGCGGTCTCTTGGCTGCCAACACTGGCCTCCATCTGCTGAGATGGCATGGTGCCCGCTGACAAGATGGCATGCTATTTTTACCCGGCTTAGGTGCCAAGCCAGCCAGATGTTTTCTAGCAGTGCAGGGAAGCTGAGCATGGCTGGGGTGTGGAGGGAAGCTTCCAAATGTCAGCTCCTTGGGGGGCTCTGGGACAAGCAAAGGAAAGGCTCTGCCTGGAAGTGGACATCCCCAAGAAGTTTCCAGGTGCTGGCACGGGTCTGGGATTCCCGCCTGCACTGTGCACCGGCTGCTGGTAATGGACACACGCCACGGCTGTGATGGGCCTGTTCCAGGCAGCAAAGGCCCTGGGGCAGCACCTGGGGGGCCTGTGCTTCATCCCCGTGCTGAGGCCCAGGTAGTGACGCCTGGGGACCTTCCCTTCTGAGGCTTAACTGGATGTTTGGAAAATTCCAGGTTTGGTGGGCTGCATGAGGAGCCGGCCAGAACAGGCTGAGTCCAGGCCACTGCTGGGATCTGCTTTCCCTCAGGACAGGCGGAGACGGAGCCGGAGGTCTGGTGGTCTTAATCTCTGCTCTCTCCTTGCCAGGAGGGGGTGACCCCCGACTGAGGCCTAGTTCCCCATAACAGCCAATTAGAAACAGCAGAGTGTGGAGCCTAGCCCTGCTGGCCCTAGCTCCCTGTTCTCCAAACTTCTCCTCTTCTCACCTGGGTGACCTTGAGCGAATCGCAGCCTGAGCCCGTTATCTCATCTGTGAGACTGGCAAGGCCCCGCCCCTCTTGCAGTGGTTCCTAACTGTGGAGAGTCACCATCGATGCCACGCTCTGCTGACCTTTCCCCGTGGCTGGCCATTCTTGGGACCTGTAGAGGAGGGCGAGCAAACTGCCTTCCTCGGTGCATGCGAGTCTCTGCCCATAAGTGAATCCCATTTCCTCACCCTTAGGGAACTTCTCAGAATGCGCAATCACCTACGAGAGGTTGTCTTCAAGCCCAGACCTCTGGACCGAAGGCCCTGTTCTCCATGAAGGGCTAGGGGTTGTGTGGAGAGAGAGGGAATGTTTGCAGCCGTGGCCACTGAGCCAAGAAGAATGGACGTCAGGAGGGGTCTCCCAGCCTGATCGAACACGCTCATCTGGCAGGCCTGTTCCTGCTCTGAGAGGTGTCTGCCCTGGCAGGGCCACCAGGCCAGGCAGCCAGAGCTCGAATAGGCACCTGAACCACCAGCTGGCTTTTGAAATGCGGATTCTGCTTCAGTCTGGAGTGGTCCCCTAGCCTTGACGCGGTAGGCAGGTGAGGGGCCCCCAGAACGTCCACATCCTAATCCCCGGATCCTCTGACATGCAGAGGAGGATGAAGGCTATGATCAGCTGACTGGAAGCTGGGAGAATATCCTGGGCCATCCAGGTGTGCCCAGTGGAGGTCCGAGGGACGCTGTGTGAGAAGGAATCAGCTGCTTCTGCCAGCCTTGGGAAGGGAGCTAGGGAGCTTCGAGCCAAAGAATGCAAGCTGGGGCAAGCAGGAAGGAGGCTCCCCTACAGCCTCCCAGGGCACAAAGCCCCACCAACCCCTTGCACCTACCCCCCAGGACATGTGCTTCAGACGTCTGACCTCTGGAGCTGGGAGGTAATACTTTGTGCTGTTTCGAGCCACTAAGTTTGTGGTAGAGTGTTACAGCAGCAGTAGGAAACCAATCAGGCTGCATTTCTCACAAGCT